>NW_010427737.1:23461-45804 GCF_000710305.1 Buceros rhinoceros silvestris | reverse complement strand
GGCAGCGGCAGGCTTACCCCTTGCCTCTTTCAGATTGTGCCGTGCCTCCTTCAGCCGGGCCTGGCCGTGCTTCTGCGGAGGGGCTGCCCCGGCGCCACCGGCTTTTTCCCTTCTAGTTTAACAAGATGAGCCTGGCCTGGAACGGAGAAAAATGGGAAGTGCTTGGATATGTTAAAAACAAAAACAACAAGAAAACCCCCCAAAATAGAAAACCAACAACAACCAAACACGATTAAGTTAGACAAAATGATGAATAAAGTCATAGAGCTAACGAAAGGATGATGATTTTGCCTCTAAGCAAGGGCTGGTTAGTGTCTTAACTGAAAGCAAAGAAGATGCTCTGTACCTGTGTCGTATGTTATGTATATGCATGTCAGAATAAAGCACATAATGCAGTGACTCCCAAAATTAAGTTTTGCAAAAAGTGGAAGTATTTTGCTGTTTGTTAACTTTGTTTTACCTAGCAAACGTTAGCAGGGTCACGGTCTCCCGTTTTACTTGCCGGGAAATAACCCCGGTGCGCTGCCCGGACGGCTCCGCGGAGGTACGGCCCCGCGCAAGGAAAGGACCCCGCGGTGCAGCAGAGGTCTCGGTGCGCTTCTGCAGCTGCGTGCCCTCTGATTCGGTTTGGTTCTTTATCCAAATCGATTGTAACTGTAAGCGTCATCATATCCATATGGGGTTTTTTGTGTCCCACCAACAATCTAAAGAAAGTTACTGTTTTGGAGATAGAATGGAATAACGCCCTATTTGTTTGAGAGAGGATCAATAACTACAATCCCTGTACAAACACTGCCACAAGCAGACCGTTTATCATGTAAACTAATAAAAGCAGCTCTTTGTACCTTGCATGGATTTTTTTTTAAAAAATTTGGAAGATTAACTTCTGAAAAATGTTGACCCTCCAAACAATATTTCCTGTGCTTATTACAGTTGTCAGATTAAAGAACTCCAAATTATTTTACCTTTTCCTCTGCTGCATATTAAATTGTGCATCTAATTTTAATAGTCATTCTTACACTTCTTAACTAAGAAAAAAATTTTCAAGATTTTATTCACAGGTTACATTGTTTGATCCTGCATGTGCTGATGAACATACTGCCTTTTTATCTCAAATACGGAGGCTCTGTTTGCTATAGCTAGGACATTGAATGCTCTGTAAATTCCCACTGCCTTTCTGGGTTACATAAGCCACTACGGAATCCAGAAAAGAATCTTAAAAATAAGGTAGAATTTGTTTGCATTTATCATTGTTCAAATATAAACCATAATAGATTAGGTAAGTGCAAAATCACACAGCTTTTTTTTTCTGTTGCTCAAGCTTTAACCATGGCATTGCACCGAAATAAAATACAGTGACTCGAGTAAGTTTATTTGGAGCTACAAACAGGTAAAAATTAGGTGCAATGGTACTTTACTCCTGACGTACAATATCGGCTGTGTAATAGTTCTCAGTTGAACTTGTGTTTGAATGTGGTATACCTTTCAGATAATTTTTTAACATGCAAACTGCTATTCTCAAGTGGAATGGCATTTTCAATTATATTCAGATTTTGTCAAGTCCCTTGAAGTGTCTATTAAATAGTTCATACCTACTGAAGTTCAAAACGTCATGCTACCTTAGGTCTTGTTAAAGCATTAAAAGTATTTGCATGGGTATAATTATGCTAACATAGCTGCACCCACAAACCTAGCCCTCTTTGTAAACTTACAACACATCTCCAAGAGGAATTTGCATGACAGTAACATAATAAGCTCTCATCTACAGCAGCTGATAACTCTGATGAAGAGTCATGTGTGCACCACTCTAACACACGGGGAAGCAAATTATTAGGATTGGAGTACACTAGTGGTCTTGTGGAAATACCTGTTAATACATTTACAAATACAACTAAAAAGACATCAGCAATTAGTATTTACTCGTTTCTTCTTTTTGCCAGAAGTGTTACAAAGTAGAGCAAAAGTATAGTCACTGATTCCACAATGAGGAAAGCAAGTTACCTCTCCAAGCCCTTCCCAGAAAAAAGAGGGTCTCAGAGTATGTAATAACTCCCCAGGGTGGGTTAGGTGATGTACAGTGATACACGATGTTTAAATTGTGTCATGGCTTCATTAGTCTAAGTTGTGTCGCCATTAATATTGTGTAATTTTGAGAGATACTGTCCTTAAAATGTCCTTAAAGTGTCAGGAAAAAGAATCTACTTTGTATTTCAAGTCTAAATGTGTTTACAAACTAAAAAAATAATGTATATACCTACATATATATATATACATGATTTTACATAGAAACTGCAAGCAGTTTTTTAAAATACAAGCTTTCTTCAAAAGACCATTATGACCACTAAATCCATAACATAGTATTCTGTCAGAAAGGATTTTTAAGGAGAAGATGAAGGGGAATTAAAAAAAAAAAAATTATGTTCTCCAGTATTAATCTCCAGTAATATTTCATTTCTCAGTCCAATTTGTCGTATACTCATGGTAGAAGTATCAATATTGGATGAGATGTCTACCTTCATGATTTATTAACTGCTGGTATAATAGAAGCTATTAATATTAATGATGTACTGCTTGTATTTATTAGAACTCATGAAGGAGAAATAAACTTAGAAAAAAAAAGTCTTTACAAAAATAACAGGGGCACCAAACCCAAGGCTATGTGCCCGTTAAATCATTCATCAGACCGCTGCTGGGAATAGAGTCTTTTAAAATAGTAATGGGAACAGGATCTAGCAAATGAAATGAGAGTTGAGACCCTGCTCCTCCTCTGAGTTACAAATGCTGAATTCACCATGAGAAGGATGTTGCCTGTGAAGTACATTTGACAACATTTACAGCATGAGTCAATTTATTTTCTAACAAAAAAGATGCATTCACAACAGTAATTATTTAGTTTCATCACTCTGGGCATTATGTTTTGATATGGGCATTGGTAGTGCATGCCCCACTGCAGAATGGGTAGAATATGTGTTTCAGGGACCTAGAAGTGTTCTGAGAGGAATGACTCAGAATTATTTATATATTTCAGATTTATGCTTAAAAATTCCATCTCTGGATTTAGAATAACGCATAAAAAGAGACCAATAAACCATTTTCATAATCTTAATTAAAAACTGAATATATTTCTGCTTTTATAACCTTACTCTTTAATATTACAGCATCGTTTTGATAATGTATATTCGTGTATATTTATGTGTACATACACACAGCAGAGCATTTACTCAAATTTTAGGTTAAACACAACTAATAACAATTGTCCTTGTTAGAAAATGGTCATATTTTATTCCCAGATGTGTAAACAAAGCATGATCCATTGCATTAACTGGTATTAAACTGTAGAAAACCAATCTGAGATCCAAGGTAACTGTGATGAATAGCTGCTAATCAAAATATATTAAGTATGTGGTTCTGCATTCTATCCTTATTTATCCAAATAAGGCTGGATCACCATCATTCTTCTTCATGGAGCTCTTTACAATACAATACTTTTGTACTGCATTTTCCAGAAGTTATAGTAGCAGAAGCGTATGGTCAAATTAAATGTAACAGTCTTCTCCTCCATCACCTCAACACGGAAGTTACGCTTCAAAAGTCAGATGGCAAGATGTAGCCATGTAGTTGGAGTTAACACCATGCATGCTGTTATGCCGAGTTAAAATTAGGAACATTCACTTAATTTTGGTACTTGGAATTTATTCAATTTTTCGATTATTATGCTGGCAAGTACAGAATATTAGTTTCACTTACTGGAGCATACATGTTGGCAGGAATGGTGCATAGATTTACATTTTAAAGGTTTTTAGGGAAATTGTCACTCCTGGGGATATACTTCATAACTGTTATTATTGCTATTGGAAGTTACACATGTGTAGAAGAGTATGCCCCGTAAGGTAAAACAGAGTAAAAAAAAATTTTTAAAGGTATTTTCATTATTTATAACTATGAAACAAAGTACTTGAAATTATAGCAAATTAAAAAGGTATTTATTTACACACAAACAGGATTGTTCAAAACCACAGGCCTTGCCCACAGCAAAGAAGCAAAGCCAAATAAATGTGACAAATCATATTAAACCTATCATAGATTTTTCAGACACTTAATACCTACAAGGAGAGTCTGGTTTTGTCAGATTAAGGCTATTTTTTTTCAAATGTTGTGTTTTGCCGAAGGTGGCCATATATCTGAGAGCCCTTACTCTCAGAAAATTTAATTAAAAAGACTTTTTTCAGAAGTGCCTTAAGGGACACTGTCCAGAGCAACATGTGATCTGGGGTACTTGTCAATGTAACAGTTGTTCCAGTATTTGAAAAGACAAGACAGCGCCTTATTAATAAATTTTGTGTTAGAAGAACTGGTAGGTTTCCTTGAGTTTTAACAGTTCAGAATGGGAGGGACTGACCTGACTAGTTCAGGAGTTTGTATGCAGCTGATCATGTTAATGTTATGTATTGAAAATTACAGCACCTCTTCCTAAGTGTTGGTATACCAGAACAGTTACATAAATTTATGTGAAAAATTGCCATGTAATTAACCAGTTTTACAGCCAAGTGGACTACAGTATATTAGATGAGAGGGAGCTATGATTCTTAGAAGAAAAGGAAGTGTTTCTCTGGCAGGTTGATTTATTTTCAGAATAAATCCTCTTGAAGATGAATTGGTGAAACTGAAGTAAAGCAGAGCAGCATGTATAGATCACTTTGTCATATGGCTCTGCAGTTTATCACTGTCCAAATATCTTGTATTTTCCTCTGTATGCACTATTTAGCTAATCAGTGTGTCTGAGATCCTGTTCTCTACAGTATATGATGCAGATCAGCTTTAAGAGTACACATCGTCATCAATTCTTTGCTTCTGTTCCAAATTGTGAACTTGGAGAGGTGTTTCTGTTTCAGTGGTTTTCAGAGTTGAAAGCTCAGGAAAAATACAGCTCTACATTTGCAGTCTCAGTCTTTTATTCCCCAAAACAGTCATGATATTACCCATTTTGGTCAAACAGTTCTCTAACTATTGGACCATCAGAATGGTATCTCCTAGTCCCAGGCAAGGACCAAGCATCAGAATTGTAGTCTGTTTGAGATAAAGTGAAGATTTACAGTTCATTATGCCAAGTCATTGCAAATAACCCTCCTCCATGACGTTCTGCAGATGCTTTTTGAAAGCAATTGTTTCTCCTTGGCTTTCTGTGGTCTCTCTCAATTCAACTTACATGTAGAGAAGAGGCTGAAATGTACATCTGTGTCCTTCTTTTTCCTTAATTCTGATGTAGCTGCACTTTGGTTTAGGACTAAAGCTATTAGTGTTACTAGTATTAATAATTGCAGATGATACCATTAATACGTAGTAGAGTTGAATATCTGATTATTACAAACTAGGAATTGCCAACACAGTGTTGGTGTCAGTATGGAGATTTTGAGTCTAAAATCAGAATGTGCCAAGTACATATACCCTCTGCCTAGGAACTTGAAAAGTACTTATTGCTCGTTCACATCAGCCCCATTAATTGTGGATGGTAATGTGCCATCTCTGAAAGAAATGGCTCTGATCTCCTGACGAGGTTACTCAGGATAAAGGCTTTATGCCTGTCATACTATACCAATGCTATTTTGTCTAGCAAAATCAGGATCTGTTAAAACAGGAAGAATGGGGGGAACTTTTCCCATATTGAGAATATTTCCTATTCAGTGAGCTGGATGAAAAGAGTCAACTTCTGGTGCTTTGTGCTACAGACTGTTGGCTCAGATGTGAATGAGCTTGTCTGAAACTGGCCGAGTTTTTAAGATCTCAGGCAGGTTCACTGATGTAAAAATCCTTACAATTTGCTTTGACTGGTGCTGGACTTGCCTTCCTCTGTATGTGCTTGGCCGCTGCAAGGGAGTTCACCGTTCCTACAAGCCACCAAGAAACTACTAAGAAAAACTTCCAAAGGAAAGATATTTGAACTGTCTAAAACACTTTAAAAGATTGGTGTTTCTGGAATAAGCCCATTTATACAAGTATCTGAAAGGTCTATTTTACTTCGTTCTTAAATAGGAATTTAGTGCTAAGTGAAAATCACTGTAGCAAATGATAAAAACATAAATTTAGTTGAATTGTACTCTCACTGACATTAAAAAATCTGTTTTAGAGCAGGAAGCTGATTCAGTACATCCCTTTTCTGTGTTAAAGTGCATTTTGGTTTAGGTCAACTGCTTCTTTTATAGATAAGAGTTCCTTCTCACAGTGGTATTGCCATGAGGAGCTCTTAAAGACTTTGATTTCAAGTGTGAAAATTTGCCTTTAGTGCCAGAAACTTCCATCATAAGTAAAAATAAGGACGAATATGCCATACAAAGTAAGCTGAAGCTCTCACTTTCAGCAGTAAAACAGTTGCCCCTATGTATTCACAACTTTGTATGCAGAAAATTGTTTATTTTCTAGATAGAAAGTGTTGCCACTGGCATTGGCTAAGTCTCCATTCTTTTTCTCCAACTTTTAAGGATTCTTACAGTGTGCAGAGCACAGGACGAGATCTCAAGGCACTCGTAAACTTCCCCTAGTCTTCTGGCTTGAGTCAACATAAAATCTACAACCGTTCAGAATCTCAAGATGTGTTATGCGAAGACAGGCTCAGATGAGCTGCAATTTTCTTTTCATCATATGGTTGCTTTTTAATTTTTGTTGCCAAGGGAACAAACCAAGAGGAAATGGATTTAATAACTGCAAAGTGATGAATTTTAAAGCTGCTGTTAATAATATTTGAACTCCAAATCTAATTTGTATACAAGAGGAACATAGAATAATAATCTCATTTCAGAAAATAAACTAAACCCAACTAAACAAAAATCACCCTTTCCCTCCGTGCTCTTCTCTCTCATGTCTGTATCATTTGAGAACTTGAGCTTTGAGTAACAGAACTCTACATAAGCAGACACTACATGAACTTGGGATGATAAAGGGCACAAAAATATTGAAACTGTTACATCTCATAATCCTGTATTACTTTAATATACAGAGAAGTTCTTGAAAGTGAAGAAGGTCCAAAATGCACATCTGGTTTCTACAATGCTACTCTAACAGCAGAAAGAAACTCCTGCAGAAAGACGTTTCTACACCTCCTCTTCCCCCTTGGGTGTTTTCCCAAGGAAAGACTTGACAAGAAGGACGGGGTGGAGCCAGAAGCAGGAGAAAAACCTTCGTAGATTTTAGGAGTGCTCTTTGTGTAAACTAGCTGGAACTAGCTGTGTGCAAACCTAGACTACTAGTTTGTATACAACTCCCTGCTCCGCAGCACAGAGTCCAACATCCTGCCCGTGTGGCTACACGCAGTCTTTCTCCTTCCCTCATCCAGGTTACTGTGCATGTTCTCCTTTTCTGGGACCTAGTGCATGACAACTCACATGGACTTCACTGCAGAAACATTGCCTTCAGACATCTGTGCCTGCAAGATCACCCTCACTGCAGACATCTGCACATATTTTTTTCTAATGATGCCACTGCCTGTTCCTATGCAGTGAAATTCATGCTGGACATGGGTATTGAAAATATCCTCAGAAAAGATAGAGAAAAATAGTTCTTAGAGAATTTACTCAAGCTGGAGAGATCAAAAAGCCTCTCTCCAGGCAATGTTTTTAGTTAAAATGATTGAAATTGAAGATGTACTAATTAATTGACTGGTGCAACATCAAACATTTTCCCTCAATAGATGCGGTAACAGCTGCTACAGTCTTTGCATACAGGAGGCCAACACTGATGGAAGGACACTGTAGAGCAGAAAATGGGACAAAGAGGGAAAATGGGGAAAAAATGTTCATTGTCTCTTCCACTGAAATACTAGCAGACCGCAGATTTAACTAGAAGTTACTAATTAAAACAGAAAGATATAATTATTCATACAACATATGGAGCTTCTTGCCACAGGACAGAAGTTTAGATGGGATCAATACAAGTTTAGAAAAATATTATGGAAGAAAACCTATTAGAGATTTAAAAACAAGGACGTGAAAGACAATGAGACATAGAGAAAATATTGACTACATTTATGACCTTAATTTTCTGATATTTTTCTTTAGAAACAGTCAAATAGTACCAGGATGTCTTAGTGGGTGCCTGTATGCCTGACTGGAAGATGTGCAGTAGCTAACTAGAACATATATTCTGTTAAAATAGATATCAATAATCTTTGCTAAAGAAGACACTATGTGAAATCATAGAGTCATGGAATATATTTGTTTGGAAGAGATCTTTGCAGATCATCTAGTCCATCTCCTCTGCCATGGGCAGGGGCATCTTTCACTAGATCTTGTTGCTCAAATCCCCATTCAACCTGACCTTGAATATTTCCAGTGAAGGGCCATCCATATCTTTTCTTCATTGTAAATAATTTCTTGGTTGTGTTTAAACTGTTGTCCCTTGTCCTGTAACTACAAGCCCTGGTAAACAGTCTCGCTCCATCTTTCTTATAAACCCCACTTTAAGTACTGGAAGGACGCAGTTAAGAGCCTTCTCTTCTCCAGGCTGAACAACCCCAACTCTCTGAGCCTTTCTTCACTGAGGTGTTCAAGCTCACTGATGTTTTTTGTGGCCCTCCTATGAACCCACTCTAAAAGATCTAAAATCTGATACCCAGACTACAGAGGAAATCTGGCTGACTTGCCTAATGATCACATCTGTGAATTGAGAAGTTCATGCTGGAACCCCTGTTTTGTTGTGTGACAGTCCTTCAAAGGTGAGTGTCAAGTCTACTGTCAATAAAGTACATAGTAGATTTGACCAGAGGTGGCAAAATTTTACAATAAGTAAGTCATGTGGTGGAAAATTTAGTCATACAGGCATTGAAGTGATATATAATTACCTGAAAGTTTCTAAAAACACCAGTAACAACTTATCAATATTGTCTCCTTTGTCTCCTTTTACGAAGAGCAAGCTGTGTCACAGTGTTCTTGTAGCTGGAAAACAAAAGGTAAGATCTAAGCCTGTTTAGGGGTACTAAATTCCCATTTTCAGGCATCTAGTTTTTCTAGTTATACCAGCATTTCCATAATATCTTCAATAATTTCACTATTTAAAGCCCTGAATGTTAGCTTGTATTTTCCATTCCCACAACCTTAGGGATTATTGAATGATATGCAAGGATTATTTTGTATTGAAAAACTAAAAACAACAAAAAAAGTAATTTTCATAAATTAACACTGGAAAAGAACTAGGTTTTTTAACTAATGTTTACGCAATACTCAGTTGAGTTGGGGGCCTCCAACTAAAAGCTGCTTCTCATGTTGTTACTATCCATAGTAAAAATAAATTAGTCTTTTAAATATCTTTTCAAATACTCTTTTAAATATTTTAAAAATAATAACCATTTATTATAAATAAGTTTATATTCCTAATGCCTTCCTTTAATGCTACCCTGAGAACATGTCATGTCAAGATGGTTAGATTGGGCCATACTGCTTGTGATTTATTGTAATTTTAGAAAGTTGCACAGCAATAATTGGAAAGAATTTAACATAACTATTGGTCAGCAGTTTCTCTATAGTGAGTTCTGACTCCATATAAAGACTAAAGCATAGAAGGATTTATTTAATGTAATTACGATGTTTGATTTACAAAGTATGAGATGTTCACATTTACAAAATATCATGTCCAAAGCTACCGATAATTAAGAAATCTGTCGGTATTTTCATCTCTCAAATTAAATATTTAATCACTTAACAAGACTACTGCTCCTCCGTCTCAAACTTCATAAGTTCTTACTGTTTAGATCAAGTCAAAACTTGAGATAAAAAACATAATGACATTTAAGTATGTAAAACTGCAGGTGAAACATAAAACAAATATTTCAAGGGTTGCTCTGTTCAACCTAGCATGATCCTATAATGTGTTATGTTGGTGTTTTGTGCATCTTGTCAATCAAGTAGATTTAATGATGAGCATAGACAAAAATGAAGCAAGAGCTGCTATATATATACCCCACAGCTTTCTTTAGTAAATGGGCTAGTCTAAAGAACATTTCAAAGATCCTTTGAAAGACAAATCATACAAATTTCTTACTAAATCTCAGAGGATCTCATTTCTTAGTCTTTTTCTCCATTCCTGAAGTGGCACAGTACCCATTGTGTGTCCCTCCTCTGGTTAAGATAAAAATGTTGCTCAGGCAAAATTAAGGGGAGAAAATTCCCAATATTGGACATTTTATGAAATGTGACTTGATATCTAGAAATGAAATGCTATTTAAAAGGTGGTAACTTAGCATACCTCTTTATTCCCCTGTTTTTGAGGGAAAAAACCATCTAAAATATAGCAAAAGTTATCTATTAGAAGATTACAGACTGATGTTTGAAAAGACTGACATAACCTCCTTGATGTGTTACATGGCTGAGGACATATTCCATTGGAAATTTTGTATGCACCATAGAAGTTCTTGTTCGCTTGTCTCTTTGAGCTTTGTAAAAAGCAATAATTTATATGTACCGTTCCCTACCCATCAGCATTTTATCATGTTCATTTCTAATGAGATTCCATTCCATTTCATTATGTGCTTGGCTAGCTATAAGTTAAAAACTCCTCCAAGAAGTATCAAAATAACTTCAATCAGAGGTGATTTCAGGAGGGAGTTCGATGTCTTTCTGTCCTCATGCAGACTCTGTGTGGCAGGGCATCTGTAGTGTCAGAGTGATAATACAGCAGTTCTGATGTAATACTAGGGCTGTTTAAACTCTCACTCAGGAATGTGTAGGTAGAATTACATTTGTCATTGCAATGCTTGTTTAGTACAAAATTAGCCGGTAGCATCCCCAGTCACTTTTCATGCATGACTAGGGAGCACTAAACGAACAAACCAAAATGGGTTGATATTCCAACCAACCAAAATACCACCCAAAGTACTCAATTTGCAACCCTGGCAGTGATAAATGTCATTATGATGAAAATGCAGTTCCTGAAATTGTATTCCATTATTAGCAAGATGTGAGCATAATAGCATAGTTGGTTGTTTTAATGGGGAAAAAAAGAAAAAGTACTTGCAGGCAGTAAATGTTTTCTTATACCACAGCTAACAAGCCTGTAATTTTTAACCTCAGATATCACTCAGACAAGTTAAAAATAACACTACACCAGTAGATGTCAGTGCAGTCACTGAACACAACTACAATATAGCAGAGTATATTCACTGTGGCAGACAATAATGGAACACTTAGTCTGCCAGATTTTGAAAAGATTGAGTCTGTACTTTTTAAATTGATTCCTTTATAGCATTAAGAGCTTTAAGAGATTTTCAATGCTAAAAATTTCAAAGGTATTTTCTAGACATCTTCTTTACTTGCTTAACAGCTACTCTAACTTTCCACTTGCTTTCTGAAACCATTTGTTTGTACATTAATGAATTCATAGCATTTACAGAAATAGGCATTGGGACATGGCTTTTTCAGAGCAGAAACAAGGATTTAGAAATCCATCCAAAGGTGTGTCTACAATTTATCAAAGATAACTGTAGTTTTCCTGGACCTTTCCAGAACAAGTCCAGAGCTGAGAGGACTACAACTCATGTTCCATTACACCTATATTACAAAATTTTCTTCTGACTTTCAAGGGGATGGGGACATTTGAAAGAAGCTTGAGGCAGTTAATAGGAAGAGACCCTGGAACTGGTTAACCCTTGAAGTAGAGTGAAGGTGGGAATGGATTGATAATAGCTTTAATGAGCGTAGATCTAGAATGTTTCTGCATCATTTAGCTGCGTACAGGCATGGCAAAACCCTTTATCAGCTCTGTTCTAGAAAGATTGTTTTCCCACATATTGTCATACTGTTTCACCTCCTCTCATTCCCTGTTTAATGTCTTGCTCCTTGGGCTGAAATCTTGACTAATCCCTGTCCTCCAGGAATCCAGAAGAGCTGCAGAATTAACACCATGAGTAGTACCAATAATAACCAAGTATCTATATTTGGGGAAATATACCATACTCACCCCACTAATCCTGATAGGCTAATAGCTACAACAGCGTACCACACACACATGCACACAAAATTGCTTTTTCTAGGTATACAATGCATACACATTTGTTGATACATGACCCTGCTGTTTAAAACAGGAGCTGGATCCTCAATACAAACATTATCAAGTGTCAATACACTAAACACCGAAGCTTGCTTTTGCTCACCTCAGATGAAAATAGGCCAGTAGCCTCCATCGAAACAAAGAATCAAAAATGAGATGAACCTTTTCAGCCACAGATGATTCTTTTCTAATGCCTTCAAATGCCACCTAGACGAACTGATTGCTCATCAGAAACAGTAGATACTAATCTGCACAATGTAAAATTCCATCTTATTTTCATGTATGTTACATTTTCCTATTACATTTAACATGCCTATCCTCACTGCCCTCCACAGAGATGCTGAAAGAAACCTAAGGAAATTAAAGTCACGCCTAAGCTGTCTTCCAGGCCCGTGAATGTCACTTGCTCTGGTTATTTTCCTGTAAGAATGGTGACATTTCTTGCCCTAGACATAGCGGAGGAGAGATGTGGGAAGGTAGTTGTGGGTGCCTGAGTCTCCCTGATACAGCACCCTGGGACAGAATCATGGTGTGAGCCCCCGTGTGGGCTGAGCCTAAGAAAGACAAGAAAGCCAAAGAGGTAGCATAGGATCTCATTTCCATGCTGATGCTATCCTTCCTCCTTACTGGTGAATATTAGTTGAGCAATCTTGTAATGAACTTATCATTCTTGTGCCAGATGATTGGCTATTTTTAACGTATATGCTTTTAACTGTCCTGCTGTGGGACTTCTGTGTCATTTACATAAGTGTTTGCTTTGGGTGCCTTGGGACAACTGTTGAAAAGAGTACTTGCACTTAATGTGTGACAGTGCCTGGTTTCTCACTCCATTCCTCCATGTGCATCTGGCACACTTTTCTTGACTCTTCAGCTGTCCTTGCATAGATGATGAACTGATCCACAAGGCACCAGGCTGGAAATATAGAGGCCCAGAAACTCTGTTTTTGAAATGCTCTGACAGCTATCTGCCCTCCTGCACCTTTGTCATCTGAGGATAGTAAAGTCTTTTACTGACTGGAGGTAAAAAAACCCAAATGCTGTGAGA
The DNA here is from genome assembly GCF_000710305.1 of Buceros rhinoceros silvestris. Classification (NCBI taxonomy): domain Eukaryota; kingdom Metazoa; phylum Chordata; class Aves; order Bucerotiformes; family Bucerotidae; genus Buceros; species Buceros rhinoceros. Next base: position 32,729 of record NW_010427737.1, on the reverse strand, counting down.
GGCATGGTTAAACCCTGTTTAGTCCCACAAAGGAATTTGCAAAGAAGTCTTATTCATGCAAATGGTGAGATCCAAACTAAGCAGAAAAAAAATTGCTTACACATATATTTCACATTCCTGTTACACTTCTATATGTACTTATTTTTTTTTCACAGATATTCCTGTATATGATGGCTTATATAGGCAGTTACATTTGTGGGACCAGGTGTGTTGAACTGGTAGATTTATAATCACATTATAAAGTCAAATAGCTGATGATGCTGTTCTTCCTTCTTTTAAGCTTTTGTATGCAAAGACTGTGATTATTTTTTCCTGCCATAGCTGATGATATGCAGAACATAAAATCAGATTCTCCATGATGATGTAGGTGTTAGCGATGTCATTAACTAAAAGAGAAACATATTAATCAAAAGGGAAACACAAACCCCACTCCAAAACCCAAAGTCCACGACTGTTGTGCAGAATGAAATCAGTTGAGTTGTTTACCTGAAACTAAAGAAAGAGAAGCAGAGAGAAGAAAAAATGTCTATTAAATGATAGTTTTGAAAGAAATGGAGTCATACTACTGTCAAGTTTAAAAAGTCATTATGGGCAATTTGCTCTGCTTCTTTAGGGCTTTAGAAACTCATATGAGAACCCTCAATCAGATCAGGGTGCTTTGAAATGGAAGAATTTTACAAAGGCACATGTTCCTGTCTCACCCTTCTGACTCCTCTTATCTGCGTCTTGGCTGTGCATAAATAGTTTTCTACCATGAGGTGGAATATTTAATGATTGATTTGAAAAATATACATTGTTCTCTAAAGAATCTAGGGTAATCAGCAACAGGTCTGTTCTTGAATAATATCCTTCTTGGCGTCATGAATCATAGAAAGTTTAACATCTCTTCATTAAACTTAACAGACTGTCTTATTTAAAATCTCCACAGCTCTCCTGAAAGTCAATAATCAGGCCCACATTGCTGATCATTACCAGACAGCTGGCGTGAAGATGTAACAAGTACGTAACATTCAGTACAGGAGGATGGTTACAGAGCTTGGGAGGAATACGATTTGGTGACACAAAGTTCTCTGACCAAATACATGAACAGGAAAGAAGAGAGACAAAATGAAGCACGCAGGAGACTGTACCTAATATACAGACAGGAAAATGTGGTTAGAATCAGAGACAGAGAAGAATAGATTTCTGCATTAAGGAGTGGACTAACCTCTTAAAATCAACAGACCCCTAAAAGTAAATGGAAACCAATGTGTAACACCACAAAGTCACCCATTTCTCCAGGAATTCTATCAATTACACAACAATAGGTTCTACATGAGAAGGACTTGTCTCTGTGAAAGTGAAAAAAACCTTTCCGCTCAGTGCTCTCTGAAGAGCCAAATATCTAAAATTAGTCATTGATATTTTGGCAAAATGCAGGGGAAAACTTGGTCCCCTTAGTAACGAAAGTTGAAAAGGGAGATGAAGGTTTGTAACAACCAACAGAAGATAAATTTCACAATGTGACATAGCAAATGGACTTTCTGGATTGTATTTAAAAAGTGCTATTGCATTTTACTTAAAAATAACTTTAAAAAGTTATAAGAGACTGCCTATCTTCAACTGCCAGGCTGCATGATCACTCAGACATTGCTAATATTGTCTGGCTGACCGTTCACTTCGTCGTGCCTTCACTATACGAGTCAGATCTTCATGCACATGCAAGATCTTGCAGTGGTTTAATAACCCTTATGTGGCTTGGCCTCACCACTGGGTGACAAAATTCACCCCAGGAGGGAAATAATAAAATCCAAGAGAAACACAGAGCTTACCTTGCTGGGATCTCACTGTCACATGTTTCCTCTGCTCACTGCTGAAGTGTCTGCTTTCCTTCACATACTGACAACTGTCCTGACCCTGGTCCCTAGAGGGGCATCTGTCCAGACACAGGTGAGCTGAGCTCAAACCATAGCCTTTGAAGTGACTGCTCAGCTGGTGGAAGGTGTCATGAAAATCTGCTGTGAAAATTGATGGCTCACCAGATGGTGGCATCACTTAACAACATATGCAACTTGGCTAAACCTTCCTTCATCCTACTTCTTTCCAGGAACTCAGCAAGTGTCAGCTGTGCCCCAACATACTAATTCTGTGCTGCCATGAGGTAGCAAGATGCTTGAATTTCTATAGTTTTGCAATGAATATTTGACATAACTTGAAGAGGTACGCAGCATTGCTAGCTTACTCAAAGGCTAAGTTGAAGTGGGCAGCCATGTGTTTCACTACCCCTCTGTATTGCATGGTAGCGTTGCAAAAAAGTAAAGAAACAGTGAACTGAGTAGCGTTAGGAAGGTTGCAGCTCTTCACTCCTTTTTTTCCCCCTCTCTTTTACAGGCCACTAGAGCATTCCTTTTACTGAAAGGGATCTTCAACAGTAACAATTACTAAAGCGACCCACAAATGGGATATGAAAAGCAGCTTGCCCTACTAAAACTCTTTGTAGCAGTAGAAATAAACAAGCCTTCTGGTGCCACCAGTGGTTTTTCAATGGTTTTCCTCAGTGGTACATTGGCTTATAGCGGAGGCAATATCCTCATGGAGCTAGGAGGAAGACATTGAAGTTCAAATCCATAAAGCTTTTAGGCACCCAGCTCCTAGCCTACAGCTGTTTGGAGAATTATATACACCTGGCCTTAGGCCAGGTCAGGGCAACAGAATAAAATCATGTCATCAGAGGAAAACACAAGGGCATGGAGATTAGCAGCAAATGCAGCAAGGAGTCTGCCACGTTGCAGCCTACCCAACTACATTTTTTTTTTTTTTCTACAGTATCAGGTACCCAGGTAATCAAGACTGGCACACACAAGGGTGGACAAGGTTAACGTAGTCAAAGTTCAGTTTGCTGTCATGCTACTTGGTGGTGCCTTCAGGATTCCGCTGCCATGGCCCCAACAGCATGGCGTCCACAAAAGGCTCACAACACTTCTAAATACATGGAATCAAACATACTAAAAGGATGTGTCATGAAAGTAATAGACGTGCATAAGAGTGTGCATTGATGGAAGCAATACAATGAGTTCGACTGCTGATGTTTGCCAGACTCATAAGGCAAATTAAAAAAAATTAAAATGAAAAAAAAAATCCACATCATCTGCCTTGGAACGCGGGTTACAGAGTTCATGTCCATGGTAGAGCCTAGTCAATATTTTAATTCACAAAAGAAAGAATAAAGTATATCATTTACAAGGGACCAAATTATGCACAGATTTAATTGGTCAAAAAGAAGAGTGTTCATAGAGTTTTGAGGAAAAGGAATTTTTTTTTTTTTAGATAGAGAATGGCGGGCTGAAAACCACAGATGCAATTAAATCTTGAAGGCATTTGGAAACTTAGCCCAGATGCAAATTTCCTCTTTGTGTCTGCAATGATGTAACCTCAAAGTGAGAAATTAATATAATGGAGTCCGGAGATGAGGTAGTAATAGAAATCTGGGTGTGAATTCGGTGATTCAGATGTGTGTCTTCATACATATACTACTTTTTAGGACACCCCCATCTTTATGTAAATGATAGATTCCTAAAATGTGTACCATATGATTTGCAGAATGACAGTGCCCCAGTTTTGCATAAATTAAACAGCAGATCCCTGTAACTAGGCTTTCCCATTTACATCATGCCTCAGTTCCAAATCCATGGGATATAAATGAGAGCAGCATATGGTCTAGAAATGGGAAAGCTGTAGGACTTTCATGTACACACCATGGGAGCAAATGGCTGTCCCACAGATGGTGGAGTGTTTAGACGTGTCTCCTGTATGATGGATGCCAATGCGCAGGAGGATGAAGACGTGAGCAGCCTCTAGAGGTCTCTGCTGGCTGGTGTGCCTAGGACAGATGCCTGATCAACACAAAGGGTTTATAATGATACCTCTTCTGTGTCTTGGTTGTCCGTTTTCAGTGCTTGTCTGTATCTGGAAGTTTACGACATAGATGAATGATCTTTCCATTAAAGCTGTACTATAGTTGGAACTTGTCTGTGAGAGCATTAGTAATAAAAATAATTTTCTTTCAGATTAATTGCTTCACTTCAGTTTTTTCCGTGAGCAATGCAGGGAGCAAATGCAATGTTTTTTTTCCTTTCTTAGCCTGGGGCTGTGAAGAAAAATTAAAAGGGAAAGTGGATGATAAAGATAGACCTGAGCAGCTACTTCCATATCCAACAGAATTCCATAGGCACGACACTATTAACATTGACAGAGGCAAGCATTTAGACACAGCCAACTGGGACAATATCATTGGAAAGAAAGTCAGCAAAAGTTGTATGTGAAGAGTAAATCAGTCCAGTGACATATTTTGAAATACTAAAATAAATTATTTGGAGAAAACTTTTAAGATACCGGGGTGGGGGGATGGGGAAGCCCACCCAAAACAAAACAAATGAAAAATTTTATTTCAAAAACTGCTTTGTATTTACCTGTGCATCTTTAGATAGCTATAAGAATGAATAAGGCCAAGGGACCCCTTAGCACAATGGTGTATGTTCCATCAGCTATAATCAAAATATTCGTATAAAAGTAGCAGAAAACTGTCACAAGAAACAGATATGAAAACATTTGTGCCAAATGATAACAACACACTAACTAAACCAAGGTACTGTGAGCATATAAAATTCCTCTTCCCAGCCCTCCTCCTATGGCCTGCCTGTCCCATGTGCACTCTTCTCCTGACCCCAGTCCCATTCCCTCCTCCTGTAGCCATGCTTCTTCACCCTCCGGATTATTTCCATTAATACTTCATAGTGTTGCTGGCATTAGAATTCTTACTGCAGACGGGGAACTTCATGCTCATTTGATAATGCCTCATTGGGCTGCAAGAGCTGGTCTTCCACATCAGTTTTGGAAAGTGCAAGCAGTGGGAGCTAGGCCAGGAGCTGAAAGGATTGATCCTTTTCTGGTATCTGGATGGGGATTTCTGGGTCAGAACCTGGGTGGCAGAAAAGAGGGCAGTGACATGCCAAACCAGGCATGGGTGCAGAGGTGGGGCAGCAGCAGAGTGTGTGGGTGGCCCCCTGTAGGGAGGATTGATCCTGTTGGGGGATAACCCCTGCTGATGCTACTTGAGACCCTGAGAGCTCCTCCACCACAGCACTGCAGGAAACAAGTTTCTTCACACTCTTGCCACCTTACTCTTCTTTTTCCTCTGTATCCTAAACACGGTTAAAGTGAGTCAGTAAACTTCCTTATTAGACATCATCTCAGTCCTTTAAAAAACTGTACCAGCACTTTCTAGGTGAAAAGGGCAATAAAGAGAACAGACACACTTCCGGATTTTTTTCCCCTCTGTTCAGTCGCAGTCATGGGTACAAACTGGAACAGGAAATTCCATCTGAACATAAGGAAAAACTGTACTTCAACAGTGACAGACCACTGGAACAGGCTGACCAGGGAGGTTGTCGAGTCACCTTCTCTGGAGATACTCAAAACTGCCTGGATATGATCCTGTTTCCGTGCAATCTGCGCTAGATGAACCTGCCTTAGCGGAGAGGTTGGACTAGATGATCTCCAAAGCTCCCTTTGAACCCCTAACATTCATGTGAATCTGGGATTCCGTGATCCACAACATATAAAGAAGAAAATAACAGGTAGAAGGAGTATTTTATAAAAGATTGCTGTGTTTAAGATTATACATCAGATGTAGATCTCAAATCCCTCCAGCAGGTTCACTGCGCTGGTGGAATCCGAAGAACAGAGCTTTTTCTCTGAGGTTGTTTTGTAAATCAATAGCAGACTGTATGTATGTATGTATGTATGTTATAACAAGCTTAATCTTTGATTTTGCTGAGTTTTTTTCCTTGTCTTTCCTTTATCTATTTCTCTGAAATTTTTATTCAATTTGTGTTTACAATTAATTTTATTAAGGACATTCTCCATCATCCTACTTTTCTGTTCCAAAGATGTTTTTCTGATTCTACTTTGTTTTTTCTCCTTCCAAACACTTATGAATCATTTTTCTTCTCAGTCTTTCACCAGCCTTTTCTCCAAAGTATTTTGAGATTTTACAGAATTATTTTTTTCTGTGAAGGCCTTTTCCTCATTTTAATTCCATTTTTGAAAGCAAAGAAGTTTAGTGTCTCCTCTTTTGTTTTCCACTTTTTTGCCTTCAAAATCTCCCAGTTTTTCCCATTAAAATGCCTTTCTAGAGATTACTTACTGAAAACAATACATATACACAGACTGAAGTGGAAAGTCAAAATCAGTCCCTGGATAGACAGCTCTCAATAAGAAGCCTGTTGGTCTGCAGCAGACACCATAAACAACAATGGGTGCCATATCCGTATTTATGACATTCTGTAATGTGGCATAGTGTTGCACACCTGTACATTTCACAGCTAAATGTGCATTCCTAAATCCCACAGAGGACCAAATATATCACTGATGTAAGTGCACAACAGTGCACCTGCCTGCACTGGAGTAACACAAAAGTGAAATCTGACACAGGGTGTTCTGGTACAGATCAAAGACCCATAAAAGATCTCAATTTATGAAGTATAATAAATATTAAAAGTGAAAAATAATTACAGGCATAACTAGATACTTTTTTCCTAATTATTTCCTTTGTATTTATGCTATTATATTTTATTGTTACATTTACTCAGTAGGATGTTCAAATTACATGGTTATACAAATGAGCATCTGACAAGGTGGGTTCAGTACAGGCAGTATCATGAGTTAATTTACTGAAATTAAGTCATTAGACCAACTTTAACTATTTAAAAAAACCCCTATAAATTAAAGCATAGCTAGATTGCTAGGCATTCACAATAAATTTCAAAATGAAAAATGTATCATCTCCTCAGTTACAATGGTATAGATCAAAATGATGACCCTTTATTTTCACCAAGTTAACTGAGAAGGGTATTAATCTTAGAACTTTTTTTGCAGTTCTTTTGTTCTATGTAAGATCAGGAAAAGGTTGATAGCTTAAGTAAAGCCAGGACAAGATACACGTTTCTTAATATAAAAAGTGTCCTTTAATAGCTCAAAGGAGAAAAGAAAAAAAAAAACTTGTTATGAAAATGCAGCAAATGAGCTCTTGGATTTCACTGCATTTGAAGTTCCAAGGCTTAAAGCTGACCTGTTTATTGGCACCCAAGTGAGTAGTGGAGGAGTTTTATTTGGAAATAGTTTTGGAAAGTATTCAACCTAGTTTTGGTAGCATTAATTTCACTGTAGTTTGGGGAGATTTTCGCCTTTCTTGGAGTGTGTAACTTGCTGGCATTAACCCAGGTATCATGAAATCTAGAATCATGTAATCTAGTTTTTAAATATGTTCAATGAACATTTTGGGAAGAGTGACTAAAAAGACGGAATATGTCTTCTGTTTTGCATGTGGTATCTTTTGGTCTCACATGAAGAACTTAGAAGCCTTAAGTACTCTCCACAGAATGAAACATTTTTCATAAAACAATGTGGAGCTATCAAGATTTGGAGTTGATTTTACAATTTACTCACTGTCCCTTATCTCACTGAAATTAACCTGTATAGGAACAACTTCCAAAACAGAAAAAGAATGCTATCTGTTTTGTAACTTTTTTCACCCAACTACTCCACCCCTTAAGCTCCATTTTCTTTTATTTATTAGAAACATAAAGAAGACTTATTTTTCATTGGATTTAATTGTTTCAGTCACAGAATCCCAGAACCACAGTGTGGCGGAGGCTAGCCAGCACCTCTTAGAGATTGTCCAGTCCCACCTTTGCTTAAGGGCAGGGTCAGCTACAGCAAGTTGCTCAGGGATATGTCCAGTTGGGTACGAATATCTCCAAGGGTTAAGACTCCACAGCTTCTCTGCGCTCTGTTACAGTGTTTAACTGCCATTGAAATAAAAAAGTGTTTTCTTTACATTTAAACAGTACTTACCAAGTTTCAGTTTGTACCCATTCCTTGTCCTGTCACTGAGCACAAATGAGAAAAGTCTGTCTCCATCTTCTTCAGTTGTCCCATTGGGTATTGTACACATACTAAAGATCACCTTGAGCCTTCTCCAGGCTAAACAGTTGCAGCAGTCTCAGCATGGCTTTGTATGGCAGATGCTTCAGTGCCTTCACCTTTTTTGTGACTCTCCAGTACGTCCATTTCTGTCTGTATTGGAAAGCCCAGCACTGGACCCAGTGTTCCAGGAGTAGCTTCACAGGTGCTGAGTAGAGGGAAAGGATCACATTCCTCAACATTCTGGAAATGCTCCTTCTAATGCACTCTTGAATACTGTTGGACTTCTTTGTGGGATGTGGCATTGCTGGCTTGTGGTCAGCTTGGTGTTCATGTCTGGGCTTTCAAGACAGTCAGCACACAGTCTGTGCTGGTGCATGGAGTTATTCGTGGTCAGGTGCAGACTTTGTATTTCCCTTTGTTGAACTTCATGAAGTTCCTGTCATCCCACTTCTCCATCGTGTATGGGTCCCTCTGAATAGAAACGCAGCCAACTGGTGTAACAAGCACTCCTCCTGGTTTTGTATTGTCAATCAGTTTGCTAAAAGTGCATTCTGTCATGTCGTTCAAGTCATCAAAGTTGGTGTTAAGCAGTGTTGGACCCAGTATTGACCCCTGGGGTACACCAGAAGTGACTCACCTCCAGCTGGACTTTGTGCTGCTGTCTGCAACCCTATAAGCCTAGTTGTTTCAACAGTTTTCAATCCACCACACTTACCTAACCTGTATCTCATCAGCTTGTCTTTGATGATGTTATGGGAGACAGTGACAAAAGCCTTGTTAAGTCAAGCTAAATGACACCCACTTCTTGCTCCTTATCCATCAAGTCAGTTGTCTCATTATAGAAGACTATGAGAATAATCAGGCATGATACCACTTTTATAAAACCATACTGACTTCTTCCATTCTCCGTCTTATCCTCAATATGTTTGGAAATTGTTTTCGGGCTTATTTGCTCTACAACCTTCCCAGGGATTGAGTGAGGCCAACCAGCCTTTAGTTCCCCAGATTGTCCTTCTTACACTTTTTGAAGACAGAAGAGACATTTACTGTCTTCTAGTCATCAGGGATCTCTGACGTGATCTCTGTGACTTTTCAGAGAAAATCAAGAGTGATTTCAGAATGACCTGGGTCAGTTCTCTCAGCACTCGTGGATGTATCCTTTATGGTTCCAGGAACCTGCATATGTCCATTTTGCTTAAATATACCCTAGTCCAACCCTCTTCCAGGTAGGGATAGTTTTCTTTGCCCTAGATCCATATAGGTTCATTTTAACTGACTGTTTCTTAAGCTTTAAATTAATTTG
>NW_010427737.1:14373-23368 GCF_000710305.1 Buceros rhinoceros silvestris | reverse complement strand
GGGGAATTTAGTCATATGATTCATAAAATTTAATAAGCACCATGAAGCAAAACACGGCTCATTGAAAAATTACCACTGGTGATAGTGATAGTACTTTTGTAACCTTTGGACAGAAAAGTTAAGAGGTACATACATTCAAAGGGTTTTTGGGGAACAACAGAAGGATACAGATTGGCTAAATGTTAATGTAAGTGTTTGAGAAAATTGATGGCCTAAAAAGTCTTTATGTGGAGTTCAAACCATTGAAATCAGAATACAGTTTTGAATAAAGGTTGTGTCAGTGACGTTTATGAAATGGTTCTCTGAGATAGGCAAAAAACTGTTTTAAATGGCACCTCTGTTGAATATCCAAGCTGGGTCTGAAACAAGAGTAAGCAAGTGATGAGGACAGAGTTCTTTTTGAGAGCTGTACCTCCAGGAATAGATAAATGCAGACTTGTGCAGATTTGTGCAGATCTGGCTCCCATCCGTGCTAGAAGAGTTTACTGGGAAAAAGAATACTCTAGTTTGTACTGTCATCAAAATATCATCTTCTGCAAATACTAAGATTTTAAAACATAAAGAGGGTTGTTTTGAAAAACAAATATCTTTTAAATATAAGGAATTGCTTAAGACAAGGTAAGAAAATTAGTACCCCAAGCTTGAAGAATTATAAAAATGTTTATGACAAAAAGAACAAAAGAATCAGCAATTAATATGTGGACCTTATAATAATAAAGTTGCCAATAAAATAAAACTTCTCCGCATATGTTAATGCCAGAGACATTATCTTACATGCAATGAAAAGCCTTCTTGTATGTGCTGGATATGACATAAGACTGGATGAAACACTGGAAATATAGCGTATAGACAAAGGACTGGATGTAACTTCCCTCTCTGGATTCAGCTCTGTTCTTCTTATATGTTTAAGCCCACCACCAACTGCCGTATGGTACATAGCTCAAAGTAAAATGAAGAGTGAGGAAAAGTTTTATCCATACCAGCTGGCAAAAATTGTTTTTTGCTCGCTTTAGTAGGACGTGCAGGAGCTGTGTTGGGATTTAGTGCCCCTGCAAAAATATCTGCTTGCTGAGACATCAACTCTTCAGAGTTACCTGATTCTGCTGGGTGATACCTGTCCAGAAACAAATGTTAATCACACAGAACTTAACTTTACTTTGATACAATTCAGGAAGAAATGTGCTTTAGAGAGAAGGAAAGCCAGAAATTGTCTGGGAAACAGTAATAAATGTTGAAATCAACTATCAAATCTGTGTTCATATAAACATACTCAACGTGAGATGAGGAAACAGGAAATGTACGTGGGTTTTTTTTATCCTCACACAGAAGTGAGAGCAGCTGGCTACATGTCCTGGGGTGGTCATGATAATCCTGTAATTAACACTGCACCAGAATAGCAAAAAAAACCAAAAATTCCTGCGAGTCATCTCATACGTGAGCATGGAGGTGTGGAGGAAAAGAGTAGCAAACAGCATTTAAAGACCACTGCCAGGAATTTCTGAAGAACCAACTTCATGTCATGTTCACAATGAAGTATTCCAGTGCACAGGTACATCCTTGAGCAGTCCAGATAGCTTCTAGGGGGTCCTACATCAAGACATCCTGTTTCTTAATGGCAGAAATGCAAGCTGTGTTTCTCTTGGAAGCCAAGAGGTGCTGTTATAGAAATGTAACATGAGATATAATTCTGCTGCTGCCTAGAGGAAAAAGATATATGAGGATGATTTTCTCTTTAAAATTTTATTTTTATCCTACCACCCCTCACTGTGAAAAGTAAAGGATTTCTGAGATCACGTGGCTAGAGCCAAATGGATGGATGACTCTAGGAAGAGGATGGCAAGGCAAAATTCCTCTGGAAGGTACAAAACTGAAAAAACACCTGGGCAAATATTTTTTGTGTGATCAATGCATATTCTATGCCTTCCAGGTTAAGAAGACTGTTTTCTTCAACTTCCTTTAAAATTTAATATAATTAGATAAATCTGTTTAGAGAAGTATCCGAAGTGTTACCTTGGTAATATAACCACAAAACTACTAACAGGTCACATCCTTTTCTCCTTTATTCACAGGCACATAGTAATGTTGCCATTGAGCAACAGATCTTCCTGTTGGTTAAGGACCATTTCACCATGGACAGATTACTTTCTTCACTGATTTTTGTTACTTGTAAGAGAGGATAATTTGATGTCAGGGCTGTGGTTAAGGGAAGGCTTGTGTGGGTCCAATGACTCATGAGAACTGAGCCTTACCTGCACTATTCTGAAGTGAAAAACTCAGTTAATGAAAAAAAATGGTCATACTCATGCCTGTTTTTGTGAGGCTTCTGTGAGTTCCCCATTTCAAAACTCAGATTTCTGTAAAATATAAAATATTAATTATTATTGATCTGTAACAGATCAGCACTATAACACAGCATCACTGGTTTGACTAACCCAAGATCTGCAAAGGAGAAGGAAAGATAAGGTTTCTAGTTTTAGACAGGAATAGCCTTCCTTCCCTGTCTAGTGGGTTCTATCTCAGTCCCAGATGTTACCTGAGAAGAATCACAGCCCAATGCCTCTGCCATTGGGCATCAGAAGAGCTGGCTTGAAGATATTACCTCTGAAACCCTCAAATCCACAGTAAATCTTGCTCAACTTGAGGGTAGGCAGTAAAGGCACTGGCAGCTTTTCCAGCTGATATCCCGTGCACACAGCTAAGATCACTAAATGATATTTCACTTGACACTGTCTGACAGTAGGAAGCATAGTGGACAGGCCCCTGCGGCCTAAGCCTTTTGGGGTTTTCCCACAGAAGACATCGGGTTCACTGTTTGCCAGTCCCCCCTGGTACTGCATTTGTCCCAGACTTTCGTGATGTGAATGTCAAAGCCATATCATTGTGACCAAGAGTGAATAAATTGTGCAGGAATTCTCAGTGATGTTTTACATGTCATAATGGGTGCTTGAGCCTACTCCAAGCGCCTGCTAGCTTAGCAAGAGATGAAGGGTTAAAAAATTCACTTTGTCCTTTCAGAAGTACCATTTTTATTTTAATCTTAAAATAGCCTCCAGTTCATCTGCGTTTCCCAAAATAAGCTGTTTGCAAACAGCTCTGTCCTTTTCTCCTTCCCTGCAGCCCTCCCTGTGCACACCAGAACCCTCACTCTCCCAGCCAGAGCAAATGGGTTGCAATTCCCCTTGGATTTCATCCACAAATCTTCTTAATTGGCAGGAGAGTTTGCCACTGAATGGTGTGAACGACTCTTTCCTCCACAGGGGCTGATTGTGCTGCCTCTGCAGGATTACCACACCTGCCACCCAGCAGAGCAAAAAGCCAGCACTGGTCATCATAAGATACAAGCCTCCTGCCTAGTTAGAGTACAATGCTTTAAAGAGCATATCAGATAGGATACCTGGGGTGCGCTTGAATATAGCATTATTTGGGGGGTGGGGGTGGTTGGGTGTAGCACTATTGCTCTGGCCACTGAAAATGAGTCAACCCTTGCAGGACAATGTTCTCTCTCAATGGTCTACATTGTGGACTAAATAGTGAGTATTCAATGCTGCCTAGACAGCGATGTTATAAAAGGATTACAGCCAGAGAAAAAAGGCCCAGCTAATGATGAAGATTCAGAGATCAGCACTTTGTCTTTCACCTGTGTCACCCCTTACAATTCTCCTGTCTCCAGGATGATAGCTACAGGAGAGAAGGTTTGTCCATAGAAACATATCACCATGGAGAGAAGCAAACCAGGGGAAAATACTCAGTGGCATCGGTTTCTCAACTTGAGGGCACTTACCAGCAGTGAAAGTGGAGAGCCTTGTCAGCTGGCAGCAGTCAGCTCTTGCTCTCAGGACCATAATGTGTAATGCACAATAGCAACTCTTTTCAAGCTGGTGCAGCTGTTCAGCTCCATCAAGCACCTACTGAGTTGAAGGGTAGGCACTTCATTTGAACAGTGCAGCCTCAATTTTAAAAGGCAAATGATTTTCCTGAAATGTGCAAAAGTCTTAGCAAGTCATGCAAATAGCGTACATGAGCTGGTCATGGTAAACACTTAATTTTTATACTCTTATACTCTTTTTTTTTTTTTTTTTTTTGTGGGGGTCGGGTGGGGTATGGGGTGTGGGAAAGAAAAATAGCCCTGCGCTCCATCTGTCTTTCGAACTGGCTGGTCATTTTCCGTCAGTTTGAAGGTCCATGATACAATGTGAGCTTGGAAGGCAAGTGCAAGACTGACCAGTTTTATATCACTAAACAAAACCAAGCAAATACTTTAAAGAAAAACATCTGACTGGCAAATTTCTCGTTTTAGCCATCATAAAATTTTTGCAATCATACATCTTTCTGGGAAAATTTTTCCCAAATTGCTCCTGTGTGTAATTCTTATTTTACTCTTTACCTGACAGGATGTAATTGGACCTCTGTAACTTTAGCAATGTGAAGTTCAGATTGTCCTGTTAAACATTGGTCAGGTGAACATCAGGTGAACAAGGCATTGCACTGAGGAAGGTTAAAGCCGGCTCAATCTATCCTCCAATTTCCCCATTTAAACATACTAGTGCAGAGCTGAAAACTAGGTCTTGCCAGGTAGCACTCAGTCTTCAGCCTACATGTTAGAATGGTTTCTAGCATGGTCCATCCCTTGATGCAATGCTTACGACCCACTTTCACCTGCCTTGCTAGTTATGCTGTAGGAGTGCTGATGTGTAGCATGGCTTTGAGTGGGTAACAGAAAGGGGCACCGCAAATGGCAGACAATACCCTTGCCAATGGCCATCAAACAGCACATATGGCAAGTACTGCTCAAAGCAGTGACCTAAACTTTGCTGAAGGAACAGTCCCATATTTTAATATTCATGTTTAAACAGAGGAAATGCCATTCTTGCATTTCGAGCCTCCATGTTTTGCCGCATGGTTGCTGCTGAATGTGGTAAGTGAAGCTGTGTTCTACCACCACAGAAAAGATGTCATATTTACAAGTTTAGTCTTTTTGGTTACTTGGACGTACTTAAAATTTGTAGCTTCCTGCAGTAATCTGAGACAGAACATCCAGAACGAGCAAACACTGAAAGTAGGCGAAAGCACTGAAAACAAAATTAACGTAAAACGCCCACGAGTACTGGAAAGGAACGTTGGCCCTAACGATTGTGATGACACAGCACTCATTCTTGACCCAGGAGATAAAGTTCTCATATCTCAGAGGATGAATACTGAATTTTCTTTGATTTCCTGATGTGAGCAAGATCTCTTCAGGACAATTTGAGAATTATCAGAATACTACTGAAGACCATTGTACTATTTGATCACTCCAGAAGTATTACATGAAATGTAACATATGATAAAGTCCCAAGCAGGCTAGCTGCATAAGACAAAATTTTGTCTAAAGACCATAAAAGCTATGAATGCCTGGAAAAAAATGCTGCTGCGTATTTTGTTTTCTGGACTGGATGAAGTTCTATAGAAATGTAGCAGTTTGGCCAAGACAAAATTAAGGAAATTAGTTTTTATCGGGTAGGGGATTTTTTTGTTTTACTTTGTTTTGTTTTAAATCTGAGAACATTATGTCTTTGCAAATGAAATATTCAAACAAGAAATTCAGAGCTGGGATAAAAGATATCTTGAAAGATGAGCTCTTAATTAAATAGGATGTTAGCTATTGAAAGAAATATTTTCTAAAACTAGTTTTCCAGCTGAGATGGGATTTTTTTCCTCTTTACCATGCTGCCTAGTAGAAAAAATACGAAAGAGGATCCAGACACAGAAACTTCTTTTCAGCATGCCCAGTTACTTGGTTACGGTAAAACGTACAGCTCCAATACTTCAGAAATGGAGTCTCACCCCATCTGTGTGATTTCAGTGGAACAAGTCACAGTGCATACAGTTCATACTGGTGTTTGAAGACCCCTGTCTCTACATTATATATGCACTCACCAGGAAGCTGTTAAGGAAGAAGAATGAAGGCAGAAACCTAGACAATAGAAAGGAGGGACAAGATTTAGAAATGCAGCTCTGTTAAAGCAAAGGGAGAAAGCCTCTTGTTGATTGGACAACCCCCTAGTTTCAGTTGCACTTAAAACTCAGGAGAAATTCACTCAAATAAACCCAGGTAAGAAATTATGTAGTGTGATAACACAATTGTATTGAAATAATACAATAAACCAAGACAGTAATGCTCTGTCAAACTCCCATGTTGATGATCACTTCGTGTCCATCTCTTGGCACTGAGTTACTGCTCAACCTGTGCTAGCACATCTGGGCAGACAACATCTGATGGGACCTAGCTGCTCAGTGGTGGAGGCCAATGGTCTTGTTGCTGCTGTCTTCTTAACCTCCCCGGACAGGTAGTTCAAGATGAACAGTTTAGTAACACAGAGTACTACCACCATTTTCTTGCAGGTTTGGGGAAAATTGTGTTGCACTTGTCTCAAAGATGGAATTCTTGCTTTCTTAAAAACTAGTGGAGTCTTGACATTAGCTTGAATAAAAGCAGTTTGTCAGACCATTTGGTTATTTTCAAGCAACGTCACTATTTTGCAACTACAGCTCCAAACTCTACTGAAGATATTTTCATGTATTCTGTGCAGTTACCTGTGAAATCTTGTTACTAATATTGTAAGTGCAGATACCCAGGTATAAAGACTGAATAACCTGGCTAAATTAGATATGCTTTTTCAAGCTTAGTAACAGCAGTGTTATGAATTTTTATTTAGTTTTGGTGGGAGCATACAAGACTCGGCCATCATTTAACATGTTAACGTCTGAAAGTTAGACTAGGATAAAAACTGCTGTTATGTCATCGTCTTAAATTCCACGTTTGATAAGACAAAATTTAATCTTTTCTCTACTCCTGTACTATGAATGTACAAAATAACTGAAAGAAATTGTACTCTTAAATACGAAAACAAACATCAAAAGTGTCTGTAAATATTTGTTGCCTTTGTCCAATTTTAACTGTTTTGAATGAATGACTAAAAGTGAGAGCTGGATAGAAAATAAATGACACCTTTTTCTTTCCCAGTACTAGACTGCAAATCAGACAGTTTATTTGTCATGCTGAGTGAATTCTCCCCTTGCTTATAAGAGTGTTACTCACTATCTAAAGTATTTATTGAATAAAGATTACCCTAGGCCAGAAGGGCATGTGGAAAATTTTGGTCATTGAGAAGAAAAAAATGGTGGACAGTCAAGAAATAAAAATTATATTTTTGTAATGAAACTCTTTAACCTAAATTCCCTTTGCTAATAACGTGTAGGGGAAATCTTAGTGAGTACTTCTATTGTCGTGCCAGACTCTGTGGGTGGTTAATCCTTAACTGAATTCTGATTCAGTTTTAAATGACTGTAAGGAGGGTGGAATATTGGAGTAGAACCTTTTATAGTGAAATAAAAGATCTGGAGCAGACTTCATGCAAGGACATATGAAAGTGCCATTACCTAGTTGCAAAAATACATTTATTCTTATTGAACAATTTTATTTTTACTTTTAATTTTTTCTTCACTATATATGGTGATTATTCTACAGTGACACAGAATCCTAAATACATTGCTTGGGAAGAGAAATACATCTATGCCATGAATAGTCAGTGTCAAGACAGAAGTATTTTTAAAGTACATTTTACAATTCTCTCTTGCTTGATCCCTGCTTTGTTTTGGGGATAGAAAACACGGACTTCGTCACAGTTGCAATTTCACATTAAAAAAGAAATAAAAAAGAAAAAGAAAAAATAAATTGCTTTGAGAGCAGTACCTTACTATTAAAACTACGTGAAGGAACAGCATCAGTCAGCGTAGTATTAGATTTCTTACCTGCTGAGTCTTGATGAACGTGAAATTTTTACTACATACATATCACATTCTGATAGTCTCCAAAACACAGTAAACATAATAGTACAATTCACAAAGTGCCTGAGAAGGTAGTACTCTTTCCTGAGCGGTACTCACAGACAGCAAAAAACCGACTATGCTCTGCGTACTCTAATGTGACAAAGCGACCTTTAAAAAAAGAACAATTTTATTCTTTAGCCACATTGTTTTTCAGCAATGTGGTGGTAACACAGGAAACAAGAACAAAGTAAAAAAAAAAGAGAATATGAAGATGCAGAAGTATTTTAAATTTGGCAGGGCTCTTCTAAAGGTGAAGTTTGGGAACTGCAGTCTCATCTGTTTTTTTTGGGGGGGAGGACGGGGGCTATGTTCAATCACACTGTAAAAACAAATCAACTAACCAACCAACCAACAAATACTATCCTCCAGTTGCATGCTTTTGCTTGTAAAGTAAATGATTACAGGGACAAAAACCTGATGTTTGATGCTGTAAGAGGAGCCAGCATATACTTGGTAATGTGCGTGAAGCAGATCCACTGAATATCCCATTGAAACCTGCTGCAGCTTACATGAAAGCAAAATACAGGAAAATATAGGCCCTACACTCATCTGGGTCTGCACTACTTACTCGAGAGCATTGTCAAGGTAGACTGCTCATTAGGGTTATGAGACTGTTCAGCTTAACAGTGCAGATGTCATTTGCTTAGGAAGATTCTACAGCAGCAGCTTATTGCATCATGCAAGCACTCATTAGGCTACTTTTTTATGGCAGACAGTGTAAAGCTAAAGCTGAATCTCAGATGACTTATGTAATAGGCATGATGTTGGAGAACACATGACCTAAAAGGAAATGAAGTTGCTTGCTTTTTTTTTTTTGTTTTGTTTTAAATAACCCTAATTTCATCAGGACAAATATGTGTAGCTTTCTTTATTCTCCAGCCTCGGGCACAGCGTGGCCCTGGGGCCTGCTACACAGCTGCATTGCACAAAGTTCCAAATGTAAGCAAAGCCCAGCGAGAGTGTCCTTGCCTTCCATGTGTCCACACAGCATGGCCAAATATAAATCTACCGCACAGCAACAGTTGTCTCTAAGACAGGTGTATGCTGTTAGAGACATATGGACCTTCCCAAGCCAGCGACAAAAGCTAGCAGTGCCAGCATACGGTCCTGCATGCAGATCACCAAA
>NW_010427737.1:0-14244 GCF_000710305.1 Buceros rhinoceros silvestris | reverse complement strand
GGAAACTCAACTACACCCTGTCTCAGAGCAGGTTCCCTTGCCCGCCCTGTTCCGACCCCTGTCTCTGATTCCAGGGTTTGCAGGCAGGGTATTTCCTCCCATAACTGATCATGCTGACCCGTGCTCTTCCTTGCAGCCTGAGGATCATCCCTATCCACCTTTGTCTCAGTGCCTGTCTTAGCAGTCCCCAGTCCCTCATCCTCACCCCGTACCCCACCGACTGGAGTTTCCTGTTTTCCACTCCTTCTCACAGCAATCTTTGCCTTATCTGCCTGCTGGTTTCATTCTCGGCTCCATCTGTTCATCTGACATTTATGAACCTCATCAAGCATTTGTTTTCAAACCCATCCAAATTTAAATAACTTCCATTGTAATTGTATTCACTCGATTCTCATGTATGTCACTGGGTAGAAAACTGTGCTGAATAACCTAAATTTCATTCTGACTTAGGCTCACATCCTTTTCCAACAGCCTGCCGTGCATTTAAAGCTTCACAATGAAGTCCCAATGGCTAAAAGAATCCTTTTTTTGTATGTGTGTGTGTGTGCTCTGTGCCTGTCACACATTCTCCAGATGCATGAAACTCCTGATGTAGATGGAGCTCCACATTCTGACCCCTGTACTCTCCAAGCCATAGAACGTATTACTTCGTCTTCAAATATTGTGTGATTTTGTTGTACTCCCTCTTAGGTTCATGTATTTCACTCCTGTGAGAAGCATTTTTTTACTCTTCCAGGCTGATTCTTCCACCTCTAAATTCAATGGGAAACCTTTTCTTCGGCTTGCCTTCCTTCTCAGTAGGGAGGACATTTGAAAAAAAGAAGGCTTTTTATAATAAAATAGCTCCCTCTTCACTAATGTTTGTATCTCTTGGCTGCTTTATTCTTATCTGAAATGTCTCATTCCTCCATAATTTTAGCCATAGAGAAGTGTCACGTAGATAAAGACAGGAAGGAAGCATAACTAGCTTAATTTATCCTTATTTTTATCTCAACTAAATCTGACTTAAAGCCCTCAGTTATTAAACTGGCTCCATTCCAGGTATGCCACCTGCACAGGATATTTCAAGAAATATACTACAGTCAGGACTCCAGCTCATGAGCTGAAAGTTAAAGAACACCACTCCTCCGCCCACCCCGCCAACCCCCCACCCCCCCAAACCAACCAAACTTTAAAAGCAAAATAAACACTTCAGGCTTGCAAAGAGCAGACTAACACTGAGATCTTGACTTTGTAGGTCATAATTTAAAATTCCTCAGTCACCTTACTAGAACATCCACAGAAAATCCGTATCTCACTGCTGTTGGGTTTTTAGTCCGCAGACAATTTTTCTTTTTTTTCTTCTAATTTTTTTCCTGAGTCTCATCCAAGTATCTTAGGCTAGAGTCTTTGGTAGCACACAGGGATCCTTCTGATCACAGCAACTACCATCATTTCCTTGCATTTCTAGCCTTCAGATGTTTGGTTTCCCATATTCCCCATTAATATTTGGGTTGTTCTTGGCTGGATGATACTCTACATAGACACTTTGCCTTCCCACATACCCAGTAATGGTTCAGATAGGTTTAGTGAATATTTTTATCTTAAAACAAGACAGTTTAGTTCCGTTGTCAACTTCACTGCTCATCACTGAATTTTAT
The DNA here is from genome assembly GCF_000710305.1 of Buceros rhinoceros silvestris. NCBI lineage: Eukaryota > Metazoa > Chordata > Aves > Bucerotiformes > Bucerotidae > Buceros > Buceros rhinoceros. The sequence goes on along the minus strand of NW_010427737.1, from coordinate 12,604 downwards.
TTAATGTATCTATATCTCATTATTTTTCAGGATTGTTTATTAATCTTCAGCATAAATCAAACGTCCTCCCATCTATGATTTCCCAACACGCTGTCTTACTATCAAAAATGTTGCATTTAGAGAGGTTTTTCTCCTTCTCACTTATTTTACATCTTAGACCATAAAATTATCAAAACACAACCAAAGACTTTTCGAAACATCTCTAAAAATCAATGATGATGATTTTGTCAGGCCTTGGAATAAAATGATGATCACAGTAGATATTGCTATGCTAGGACAAAACATGGACTATCTTATAAAGTAAAAGGAACCCATTAAACTGTAGAACATTAATTAACAAAAGTATATTTCTGAAATTAAACATGACAAAGAACCACAAGAGAAAACAGAGGCTATGCCGTTGCTCTAAACTCAGTATTTCAGGATAAACCTGTGATCAATTAGCAACACCTGTATTAATAGTACAACTATCTCAGGACCGACTTCTCACTTTTCCAGGACATAACATGAGGCAGCAGGATAGATATATGCAATTAAAATGCAAACACCTGTGCTGACTTTTAAAGAACAGATGTGCTTCTATTAAACAAGCCCTGAGGTTTGCTTAAAACTATCACCTGCTTCCTAGTTATATACAGTCACCTGGGTTTCTGTGTTTAAGTATATTTTAAATTTTGAATGTCTTCAGTTTTCTTTGCACAGGAAATGTCTGTATTTAGGTGCTTCTTTGCAAGCAAGGCAAATTACCTTGTCTGCATGGTAAGTTCCAAATTTCATTCTCTCCCTTCACATTCCACTTCAAGTTCTGTCTTGGATGTTACAAAATAGCCAAGAGCTAAGAGCTGCCTGCTGAGCTGTTCCCCAGGGCTTAATTCTTTTGATACCATTAGCTGCAATGAAGAATGACAAAAACGAAAGCAAACCTGTAATAAGCCAGCATAGCCATTAAACTACATCATCCCTTAGGCCATGGCAAAATTGTCGAAGTAGCTCTACTCTAGTTTCTCTTGGCACCTTGTGGATGCTTTCATGGGCTCTGCCTGGCAACTCTCTGGTTTATAAAGGATTTGACTTTGGAGCTGAGCACATATGTATCCTCTGACTAGGGACTCCCTCGCGCCATCTGTTTTGTACCAGCTGTACTGTCCCAGCATGCACCAAAAAAAGCCCACTCGATCTGAGACCTGCAGGTAAGACAATGCCAACAGCTGCCTCCTGGTGAGCAGATTCATAATTAGAGGAATAGAACTGTCTGGAGATCCACACAGTGAATGAATAGCATAGCTGTGTTGTTCAATGTAATAAATATCAGGGTCTGCACATATAATGTACTTAGCAATATATATATATATATAAAATTTTGGGCAGCTAAGAAATTAGCCAGATGATAACTCAGTCAAAATTTCTTTCAGGTATTGGAAGAAATAGTGATTTAACTGTACATCACTTACAGTCTGCTTACTTTCCTCTCAGTGACAGCTGGTACAAGTAACAGTTCTAAAAACATCAGGTTTTGTACTCAAGAACCTCGGCTAGAATAGGGAGATGCTTGATTTTAGGGTGCTTTTAATACCTGGTGGGATCTAGGAGTACGGCAAGAAAATAGGACTTTTTTTCTTCCATGGACACTGTCTAGGTTTTCATTACAGTTTTAAATCTATGTTCGTTTTTATTCTAACTCCTCTTTTTGTTATCCTGCTCGAACAAAAAAACTGTTTAAAAACAGCCTAGAACCAAATCAATTCTGAATCTGTAGGAACTGTTGTATCTGCAGGGCAGCAAAATAGGAGGAGCAGCAAAGCAATCTGTAACTATTTTTCTCTGGGTGCCTGTGATGAGAGCAGATATTTGATGATTAGCCTGGAGCATTGGAAGTTAGTGTTAGCTTTGAAAGTGTGAGATACACAGAGAGTGAGGAGAGGGACATGAAATGTTCAAGATGTGGTAGACTGGCCTTTTGCCGTGTCTAATAGAGCTTATGGGGAAGTGGGTTGTTCAATTTATCCAGAAGTGTTCAGCTTGCAGGAGCAAGAGGGGAGTTTACATCAGCTGTTGATGTAAAGACTGAGCATTGGCATGGAAAAAAAATGATTCTCACACTACATTATTTTCAGAATGACTGAGTTCACAGCTATTGGACTTCTCCAAAACAACAGGCTTTTACCCATTTGGTATCTGGAAAGCAAATAACACCATTGAGGAGCATTTAGAGAATTCCAGTTCTTTCTGTTAGCATGGAAAGTGGACAGGCATACACACATGGTGTATGCATGCCCTTATACGTCTAAACACAGAGTCACACACATATGAGGAAAACTATGGAACTAATAATGAGATTAATTCAGCTGCTTCTTTCTTGTCTTTAATGAGGTTCTCATCTATGACCATGGTAAAGCTCAGAAAGACAGTATACATCAAAAGAACAAGAGGAGGCATTTTGCTGGTATTTTCACAGGGTAAATCATAGAAATATGGCTGAAAGAATCCTTTATCCTCTTATACATAAAAGCTCTTTTCTCTTGTGCTAAGTCATCTGAGCTGTGACTGTTAAGCTCTGTGCTATTGATTTGGAATAAGTGCCCTGCATTGCTGAGTCTTGTCTTGTGATCTCCAGTTCACAGTTTGAGGGAAAAGGCATTCAAGGATTCAGTGCAAGGTTTCACATTGACCTTTACCATGGAGACGCCTGAAGAAGCAAAAAAAAAAAAAAAATTGCCTCTCCTGTCTACCTCTAGCAGCACAGGCCTGGAAACCAGCCTTGGTATCAGGCGAGTGTTGCCAGGACTCTACCTGCCCCTTTTCCCAAGACATTTTGCTTTAGCAGCATCCTACTGCTCCTAATAGCACAGTGCAGCTTGGGATGCAGGAACAGCATGTGTCCTCTCCTGTGGGTAAGGCACTGCAAACCACCAGTGCTGCACACTGCTCCCTTCCATGTCCCCACAGGAGAGAGGCATAAAGAGAAAGGAAGCAGTTTAAGAAATACTTCAGAGAGGCAGTTTAGCCCCAGTACTACGCAAAGGGAGAAAACAGTCACAAGGAGAAGTTCTTTGCTTGCAGAAAGCAAATTAATTCCAGAGATGTAAGTAGGATCTGGGGCTGCAAATCAGTATGTGCATGCAGAAGTTATCTGATGGAGACCAGGTTTTCCAGTATGTTTAAACAGCCACAGATGCAGATAGACATGTAACACCAGATCCTCGGAAATATTTAGACACCTATCTCCAGTGAAATTAAAGGATCTTAAGTCAGTGTCAGCATCTAATTAATTTGTATGGTTTTGGCCTTTGTGAGTTTTGGAGAGGCTTAAGGCCTTTACCAAATTCCTCAGGTTCCTGCATACCTTTACAGATCTGTCCTCACATGCCTAACTAAAGATGTGAAACACAATCGATCCTGTTATTTCACTTCCTCTAACCTGTGTCAACAAGTCTTTTCTTGACAATTTAAACCCAAAACTTTCATGAGTATAACATAAATTCTGACTGAATTCCTGCTAGGCTTGTCCTTTTTAACCTCCAGATTTTAAATTGGTTCTTATATGAGAGTTACTGGAACTAGACTCCTTTTTCCTTCTGGATCTCATTTCCCCCAGTAATATTACTTCATCTCTTATTTTTGCCTACAGCATTCATGTCAAGGCTGGATAATCTTGTTTTATTTTTTGAAATTAGCCATTTATTATATTTTTTAAAAAGTGAAAAAACATGCATAAAGCACTTTCAGACATCTGTGTCTGAAAGACACAGAAGCCAGTACTGCCTGATGGTCACATATAATCACCATAGATTCATCTTACAGCACATATCCTAACATTCAAAGAGTCCTTCAGGCTGTAGAGCAGTTCAGCACCATTTTCTCCTTGCTGTTAGAGCTGCACATATCAGCATTTCCTGACTAGGTCTTGCCATGCTGATCTAATTTCCAAAATAACTTCAAGTCTCCATTCCTCTGTGATTATATTCAGTGATCCACTTTGCCTTTTCTTTCTTCACTGCTGCCAAAACTGGCATTTTGACAGCCTTAGAAACTGAAGTCCTCCATTCAGGGACAGCTACACATGCAGGCAGCACTGCAAGTTATCCCAGCCCTGCTCAGACAACGTACCCCAGCCGCCACTGGAGAAACTGCTCTCAGCTGTAATTGTCTTTTTCTCTACGCAAATCATTTGCGTCTTGCATTCCCCTGAAAGGCAGCCTGCAAGCACAGACTGGTTAATGATGGCTGACAGCAACTTCACAGTGACCACCATCTCCTTTTGTAGAGGCTGTTGGACCAAAGTCACAACTGCCTTGAGGTGGATTTGAATCAAGGACCTGGAGATGAGAGGCAGGATTTTAACCTCTTAAAGCATTCAGTACAGCTGTCTTAACATCTTTGCTTTTCACTACATATATTTTAAAGTCTTCACTTTTTTCATTCCTCTTTCAAGTTTTTGTTCATCGTGCTTGAAGCGGAATTAGGCTTCTTTACAGACTAGAACCCACAGGCTCCACTATCTCTGTTGCATGTTTTGAGTTATCCCCTCTGTTCTTCATGTCACCATCATCTCCATCAACAGAAAGAGCTCCATGTCATTTCCGTCCTCTGTCTACACTCTCTTAATATAAAACATCCCATAATGCCAGTGTTTTTGGTGTTAATAGGTATAGTTTCTTGATTCTGAGACTGTTTGACATAGCTAATAAACTTCCTGACCACGGGGAAGGTCAGACGATATTTCTTGTCCTGCTTGAAATATGTGCCATAAAGTTAAATTAAATAAATATTGCCTGTGTCAGTAATACATGGTTTTAATGGCACACTTAGCTATCCTGAAGTATAATTTAACAGCAATGGAAGCACTTATAGCATCTAACTTTACTATGAAATAAATTTGTACCCATCATAACAGTGTGACATTGAATCCTTTAGACAGGGACCTCCCCCCTTGTATTTTCTAGAAACTCTTCATATAACAAGAAACAGCTTCTAAAATTCACTAGCATTAATTTTTTTTTCTGCATGCACTAAGAACACCACCAGACAAGACTATTGTAATCATTCCTTGTCAATACCCTATTCCGTAAGTGAACAATAGGCAATACTCACCTTTTTCTCTACCAGTTACAATGTTAAAAAAAAAAATTAAGCCATGTATTTCAATTTATTCAACACATTAAAACCAATTAGTACTCCCTCAATTACCCACCTGTAGCTTGGCATCTTAAATACGTATGTATGAGTACTGAACTCTTCTGATCACAGTAACCTGTTACAAGCCATTAAAAACAAGCACTGTGATAGGGTGTCAGAGGGCTGTTAGCAATTGAAAATCAAAACCTGTGATGTCTGGCTGAACATGCTGTTCTGCTGCTGGACATAATTTATGGTTTATTTTCATTTCTTCACTCAACTGCCATGATCTCACCTTTCTGACCTCTCATTTATGGGATTTGTGGTAGTTCAAATCATCATCTGCATTCATAAATGCTCCCACAGGTAATGACACAAAGCAATTCAACAGGAATTAATTGAGGAATTTTGATTAAAACTGATTCCTGAAAATGTGAATGGACTGACCTCTACAACATTTTATTTGAGAAGCAAAGTTTCTTGAATCCTAAGGTTTCTAACATTTTCCAAAGAATGTGATCTCATTAAAAAGCTTAATTAGTCCCTCAAGTTTAAGAGTCATACACTTACAGACATTATTTTTTTTTTTAATGCATGATGCCAGGTTAGTATAAAGTACATTTACAGTAATTTCCCTTTAGAGGGTTTTTTGACTCTTCTTTGAGGTTTTCCTTTGAGGTTTGTGTAGAATGTGTGTAGGTACTGCAACTGTTATGTCAATCGTATTTAATCATTCCCTTTTACAATGCTATGCACACACTGCAAACAAGAGGACCATTGATATTAACAAGTAACAAATAACAAATATTATCTGCAAACTATGACTATTATTATCATTTTACCTGTAGAATACATGACAAAGGATTTATTCATTTTTACAGGCTTGCAATAAGATTTGTTTTGTAAGGCAGCAGACTGTTTCACATGAAAGTTAGGAGGTATTATGGAAGGATACAGAGCAGTTTTTCAGTATTGTCTCTTCAAAGATATCAAAATGCTGGACAGAAAATACATCTTAAAAGATGGTATTTTATAGTTCTTACAGATATAACAGAGTGCTATCTTTGTCATGCTTGCCTTCTTCCCATCTAATATCTGAGATTTAATGTTTATATCATCTTAAATCATTTCCAAGCTATTAATATACTGCATTGATCTACTATTCAGCTGATTGCTGAGAGGAGGACATTAATGGTTTCCATTAGTCCATTTTCTAATTTCCATATGTTCTGATGATAATAAATTTTCACTTTATCCATTTGAGAGAAGCACCCAGCTCCAGCAGAATAGGCTGCATTGCAGATGACAGAGGTTTCTAGAAGGAGAAGAAAACCAAGGAACAATGATTGTCTCCACAGCAGGGAGAATGGCAGGTTCTTTTGAAGAATACACTCATGAGAAAGAAGATGTGCAGGAAGGCAAGGAGGCTCAAGCAACAGTATGTGAGTGGAAACCTGAGGGTCAAGATCAGTCTCGGAAAAACAGAGGAAGGGGGTGAGGGCTGAGGTTTGGTGTCAGGACTCGGAACTCAGCTTCCAGATGGGAAGCAGCTCAAATCTAGGCCACACCAGATGGGGAGAGTGACCATACACCTACCTGAAAACAACCCCAAGGAGCATGACTGTGATTCCTTGTGTATTTGCACTCCCAACCCATCCCCATATGGTTGGCTTTGAACTGTCTTATTCTCTGAGTAACACTGAACTTTAACATTCTGTGCATTTCCTGAAAAATTCCAGAATAATTCCTGAAGAAGGGTGAGTTTGGAGTTGAGTTGAACTAAATTTAGAAGGATGGTGTTGACTTCACAGACTGAAAGAACAAACCCTATGTGTATTCCAGACCTGCTCAGCACCAATAACATTATGAAATCTTCCTTGCTCTTTCTTTGCCCCTCAAACCTTATCTAGGTAACTTCATTCCTTTTCTTCCCTGACAACAGCATTGCAAAGGCACTAGTTACACATCGCTGTTGAGAACTCTTCATTTGCATTCTGAAACTTCATCATCCTGAAAAAGCATTGTGTTTTGGAGAAACGTTGAAATGTCCTTCAAAAGAAAATACCTAGGTAAAAGAGTCCTTTGCAAACAATGCAATCATTTTGTTCTGGAAAAAGATGGAGCTGGTGAAATGAGCAGTAAAGTCTTTGGTTCAGTCATGGCACCCTTCACCCTTCTGTGCTGAGAGAGGAAGAAGCTGCCCAGGAACCCTCAGAGGGACGGAGGAGACTCTCATGAGTGACTCTGGGAGGTTTTGGCTTCACAATAAGTGAGCCATGCAGAAGGCCCATTGTGCAGGCTTCCACCTTGCTTAAGCCTAAGCACCCAGCCTCTCCATCTCATCACCCTTAGTCAGGAGCACCTCGCAATATAGATATTTTCACAAAAGATGCATGTATTATTTCGAGATCTGTTTACATATTTCTGAAAACAAAACCAAACACGAACAAATAAACAAACAAAAACAAATGGGGGCTTTATAAATTTGTATCTTCTCTTCTGGTGACAAGATTTTGTTCATTTTCATATAACCACTGCAAGTCTAATTAACTGAATTCCATATAGTTCGATGAATTTATGAAAGAATAAGCCTTATGTAGGCAGGGTGAAAATGAGGCTCCATGGATTTGGTTTCTTTTTATTTATCAAAAAGTACTTACTAAGCATGCACAGTGCAGAGCTCTGTCACTATCCAGCAGTAGGTCAGGAGTACGTGTATTTTCTACACACTTTTCAGAACAGATACTGGGTATCACAGAGTGAAAAACTAATAGCTTTTGAAGGACCAAAGCTTTTACATATAACCACACATGCATTTTCAAGAGAATCCTTCTCTGAAACAGAATTTAGTTGTCTGATCTACTCTATATTTGAAAGGCAAATGCCACCTGTGCTTCATGTGTTTTAACAATGCAAAACTTGTATCAGTAAATTAAAGGTGAGTAGAAAATCAATGGAGCTATCATTCCTCCTTTAGGAATAGAGAGTGATAAAAGCCCATAAAGTTGTTTTACTTGGCAAGATTTCAAGTACAAGTCTCTAAAACAAAGCTTCAATGGTCGTGAGTTGGCAAATCATCCTTTTAAGTCTCTAATACTCACACATATTTCTCAGTTTGAACTTGGCCTGACATCATTGGTTTTAAAGTTGGACACAAAATCATTTTGGAGTTTATTGATAAAGAGGAGGAAAAGAAAAAGAAACAATCCGATACTTAAAGAAGATGTTCATCTTTACCACACGTATACATGGAAATCTGTGATATAAAAAGAAAGAGTAGGACAGGGCAGGAATTGTAAAGGAAAATTAACTGTGTTAGATAAAGCATCTGCTGAACATGGGGTACACAGTTTTGCCAGGGTACATTTTTGAAAAATTATTTTATTCGTAACATTTTGCATAGTGCTTAATATAACAAGATTTAAAATTAAATCTAGCTTTTAAGAGGGTGAGGGAAACCCAGATGATTAGTTCCCAGAAAAAGCGGTTATGAACTTGAACAAGTTTTCCACTCCCACCCCCACCCTAGATCCTTTAGGAAGTTGTTGACTTCTTCAGATTGTCAGACTCTGAGGACTGTATCTTAGTGAAGAAACCAGCAGAGAAAGATCAAGAAATTTGTCTCCTGAGGGAAAAAAAAAAAAAGACATTAAATATTTAGCTGCCCACTACCTTCCAGGGCAACTGACAGCCTGCTGACTGCACCTAGCACTGTGTAAAAGCAGAGCCATGTATGAGTTCAGCCACTGAAGGAACTTATGAGTGGAACCAAAAGAGCTGGCATAGCATGAGAAGCAAGTGCTGCATTTTATGAGCTGTGCAGAAATTTTAAAAGCTTTCTTCAATTTATTTTAGTTTGAGATATGAATGCCTGGGCTCACCAGGCACTGTGAACATTGGAGCACCCTGCAAGCTCAGTCACTGATCTCTTGGGAAGAAGTCCTGTCAACTGGATGAGCAAGGTTGGGGTGGATGCTTCCAAACCAACCTTTTCCATTTGATGGGTAATTATTTTCTTCACCAAATACTTCTGTGTGGTAGTGACACAGTAATTAATAGAAATGGTCTCTCCTGAATGCTGTCATTAATGTGTGTTCAAGGCGAAAGAGGAGATAAGTAATTCCAGGCCAAAGGAGGAGAGTGGGGAGAGACCTGAAGACAGAGTCTGGACGCAACCTCTTTCCTGCTGCTAGGGGACAAAAAGGATTTTGCTCTTCTCCGTTGTTAAAAATCGTCAGCCTGCAGAATGAAGTAAAAAACCTGATGAGGTCAACAGACCTCCTTTAATTAAACCATACTGAAGTCTATAGGATATTTTCCATGGTATCTTGCTGTTTCTTTCAGCTCTGAGTCTGTTCTTGGTGGAATTATGTCTCATGCTTACCAGATCTGTCCTTGAAAGGAAGTGGTTAAGCTCCGCTCTGCCAAGCTGGCAGGAAAGTCTGGAGCTCTGCAGGTGGCTGATCCAACTGAGCTGCTGAAATCAAACAGCACATTTCAGATTAGATTACTGCAGCAGTCTCATTTTGAGCAGAGTTTCTGTAGGGTGGCAGGGGATGGGTCCAGCCCAGTGACATCACCAAGAAAGATTGAGGAATACATGGAAAAGTAGGTGGGGTGGGTTGAGGAAGAGGAAGGGGGACGCTGAAGAGGAATAGAGTGAACAGTTTTGCACTGGCAAGCTGGATTCTTCAAACAACAGCAGCAACTGTAGCACAAACAAAACAACAAACAAGCCTCTTAACATCTATGTTATTTTTAAAGTGCCAGAGCCTGGGAAGGGAGAAATGATAGCAGCTTCCCCCTTCATCCACAGGACACAGTGGAAGGATCAGTTTCTTATGCTGTACCTCCAAGCTGAAAATTAACTCCACTACTTCCAGAGAAACATGCCTGCTAGCCCAGCTGAGCTGGGTGGTGGTTTTGTGGAGCCACAGGATGAGAACATTTAATTAATTTGTTTTCATGTTAGAAGCAACATTCTAGCCTCAAGGCACCTTCGCAATTGTCCTGGGTTCAACATGGTGGAACCGGATGCTCTTCTGTTGTCTGGCTTTCTTCTTCCCAGAGAGCTGTGGTTTTCCCAAGCTTCCGGGAAGGAGAACACGCCTCTCCAGAATGAACTCATAAAAGAGGGCGTGCTGAGAGATTCGGGGACATCTTGTTTCCCCCTCTGCTCTATCTACTGTCCTCTCTATCTTGTCCGTGCTGCGCCTTTCTCAAATATGCTGCGCAGGACTCTTGAATCTTACGCCCCAGGACTGGAAACCTTTATTGAGGAGAGAAAGCCACGTCTGTGACCTGCTGTTTCCCTGAAGCAGTAAAAGACTCCTTCTGCAAAATGGGTAGAACCTTCTCCATTTCTGCCAATTCCCGGCGGGAGTGGCGTGAACTGTTTTGCTGTAACGGATTGACCCAGCGGTACCCCCTTATCACTGCAGCGGATGAAGTAGGCACCAACGTGCGGGGGAATTTGAAGATATTCCCTTGGGACACGACCAGGCCAGCCCGTGGCGCAGATGTGCGTGTGTGGGGGAGTCTGGGAAGAGCTATCCTTGGCAGAGAAGGGTTCTCTGCAGCCACTCCGGAGGAAAGAGGGACTATGTTTTATTTGCATGAAAGGTTTGCTTCAGGAGAAAGTTTTTGTATCAAGAAATTTTTCGTCAGGTGATGTGCGTGTGTGGGGGGGTCTGGGAAGAGCTATCCTTGGCAGAGAAGGGTTCTCTGCAGCCACTCCGGAGGAAAGAGGGACTATGTTTTATTTGCATGAAAGGTTTGCTTCAGGAGAAAGTTTTTGTATCAAGAAATTTTTCGTCAGGTGAATGGACTGGACTTTTCCTTCCCTCTCCCCCCTCACTAGCGTGGCGAACCATTGTGGGGAGGGGAGTTTGTTTGTAAGCGGGGATCGTTCAGATCGGGAGATTTTATGTGTAACTGTACATTTTTACCTATTCTCCCTTTATCTCTTTCTCTCCCTTTTCCAGTCTGGTTTAACTTCGAAAATGATTTTATTTGGGGGGCGTTTTACTATTAAACTTTCTTCTGTTTCTATCTCTTTTATACCTAGTCTGTGTGTTATCATTTCCTTTGCCCGACTAAAGCGTTAATGAGCTTGTTAACATGCTGATAAGCCATTAACAAGCATCATAAGTTTCCCTTGTGTGTGGTTTGGCTGTTTTTGCTTTTCCAGCCGACACGCTATTTCGTCACATTCCTTTTGGTGAGAAACAGCCCCCCCTTTTCAACCTGCGACAGCAATGCAGGTTCTAAGAGAGCTACACCACACATCTGGCTTATGAAGTGTCTCATGTTTTGGGGGAGGAGGGGAAGGGATGCTACACCGTGGTTCCACAAAACCATCCCAACACTCCAGCTTTGCCAGAGGCAGGGACCTCCTCTCACTCTTCTACTTCCTGATGGTTACTATGGGAGGTGCTCTGGGTGCTCTGCCTGCCTCTCTGTTCACAGGTAAGTCTCTCTTGAGGTGAATAGCTGAGCACAGGCGCTGCTGGTAGCTGGTAGATGAGCTGCTGGGAACAGTGTTGGGAATCCAGCAGAATAAAAGCATGCAGACATCTTCTAACGGCAGACCTAAATCCCTTCCCTCAGCACACTGCCTGAAGGGAGAAGCACAACTCTTGCATAACACAGCCTTACAACCTTCCATGATGTGAGGTTTTGAGGAGAGATATAGGCTACTACTTCTGAGAAGGTAAATTCAGTTTCTGGAGAAATTGAAAAAGGGATAGGACTGTTTCCTTGGCCATTTTGTATTTCAAAACTAAAATGAGGAAGGAAACTCACAGCACAGCAAACTTTGCATCAGAGTTAGTATTGCTGGTGCCTGCTTTCCTGCACACAGCTCAGGACAGAGCTGATAACCCAAGTAAACGTGATTTGGATCTTTAATCAGGCTTTTCAGGACCACAGGGACTCTCAGTTCTACCTCTTTTATTTATTTATTAATATTATTTTTTCCTTCATTCCTATGCTTATTAGTATTAATTTACTCTAACAATAAATTTTGTCTCCAACATTTTTAGAAAGCGAGGTCTTAACAGTGTTTTTCCATATTCCACATATCTTAACCTACTGCATCTGCCTGAAAATACTATGCAAGTGCCCACTCACATGTTCATGACTATGATTTAATTTTGTTTTAATCATATTTACTAAGCTGAGGGGTTAAATATAATGTTTTGTTTATAATATTCAAATTTAAAATTCTAATTTAAGGAAAAAAGAGCAAAGAGCCAGCAAAACATGGACAATGATGAGGTCAAGAGGTGTGAAGAGGAAAGTTCAGAGAAGAAACAATCTTGGGAAGTTTTGACAGGTTACTTGGTGTTGTAAAATGTTGCTGATAAGCTTTTCAGCTGTACTTCTGCAGGGTAAGCATGAAGAACAGAACAAGTAAAGCTTACGGAGAATAGGAGCAAAGCTGAATGAATGTCATTGGGCTGCCTTTGGGCCATCAGGCCTCAGGCTG
>NW_010427736.1:0-44496 GCF_000710305.1 Buceros rhinoceros silvestris | reverse complement strand
TTCCCTACTAGTTACAAGTGCTAATACTGCGTTGTTTCAGAACTGAAGGAATGGTATGTTCGGTCTGGATCTTTCAAAGAAGATTCTGGCCTGCAGTTAAATCCCATAAATCCCAGGGATAATTGTTAATGATGCTGTAATGCCAGAGCAGCAATGTTTCTATGAACCAGGACCTCACCGATACCAACACTTCAGGAAAGGGGCTGGTAAAGGGCATGATGATACAAGTCACCAGGATGCTGCAGGTCAGCAGGACTACAGGTGTAGTGTAGCAGGACGTTCATGATGATGGGAAAGCTAAGCTTCCCAGAGGCTCCTTTTGATGACAACAGGGTGCTAACAGGCACAACCCACCCGTAATTCCCTTACTCCTGCTTGGTTTCAACAGTGAGGTGGAAACACAAGTATGAACAAAGTATCATAAATAGAAGTTTTACATAGCTACAGCATAATAACCTTGCAAATGACACTTAAGAGCACATATGTGCATCTAGATGATATACGAGCAACTGTAACTCAGAAGTTTTGATAAACCCCGATGTACGATATTCCACTAGCTGAGCACTGATCATGCTATTAGTTAGGCACAACATGAAAGGACTCCAAAGACGGGATGTTCTCTGCACGTTGCTTAGTCCATCCCTCCAAATATCACATCAAACCTGTCCTCCAGGTTTGATTATAGTACTTACTCTTTCATTCTTTGTACACATAATCTAGCTGCTCTGTATGCAGCCGTGCCCATGTGCTCAAAGTGAGATTTCTATTCAGGCAATATCATGCATGTTTTGCTGTTTGGATTATCTGTAACATGTCTACTAGGATTAAAATTATGCTGCTGCTTGACTTGTAAACTAGAAGCAGTTAATAGATAAATCACCCAAAACTTCTTTAGAGTTGTTGATTATTTTCTTTACTTAAGGTTTGAAGAGGTAAGTGATGAACCTCCCCCTCACGTATTCCCCGCGCATCGTGCTTTGTTCCAACCACATGAATAACCTGGCAGTTATACAAGTCTGGTCAAATTTATTCCTGGAAACATACCAGCGCCTATCTGTCACTGTTACTTTCTTCTTTTCCCCTGTAATCACCTATCCTGACTAACAATTCCCCAGCTCTCTATTTACTTTGAAATGTACCTGCTGTCAAAATGACTTAAGACTTCACAAACAAACGCTATGTTTGTTTGGTTTGGAAATGTATCAAAGGCAGTATCATACAGAAAGGGCTCTGCAGTGTCATTTCTGAAGTCTGCATTTTATCTGATTCCCAAACAAAAAGCTTTTTAAAGAATTATAATGAATTGAAAAATATTGACAGATAACTTGTGTACCGAGTAATACAAAAAAGCTGATTTTAATTAAGCTTTTCTGACTCATAGTATGTTGTACGTTGAAAGATTTGGGTTCAGGTGAATTGGAATTCAAGAAGTTTTATCTCTGTGATTACACTTTTTAAACCTCTTCAATTTATTCTGTTACTTCTCTTGCATGAAACAGCTGCTCAAGGAAGTTTTCCTAGATGTTTTGTACTGTGGTGCATATATAACATATTAATATTAATCTGTTTTTCAAAAATAGAATCAGGCCACCTAAGTTTTTCAGCTGAATTCTTCTTTGTCAAGTGTTTTTATCTCCTCTATTATCCATGGCCAGCATACACAAACAGTAAATTAGTTTCTGCCTCTGCTATTTACTCTGATCCAGCAAGAAAGACGTTAGCAGAAGTCACGCAGCTCAAGTTAAAAAAGGCACAATTCATCTGCTCTTCTGTGGAAAGCCATTCTGCAAAAAACCTCACAGCATAGTCTGTGCTAAACTTTACAAGTAATTTTTCCAGAAGAGTGTTTTTTCTACTCATGTCAAAGATCTTGACTTGGTCACCGAAACAACTGGCCAGAAGCATCAGGTGAGTTTGATTTTGGAGATGCCAGAGAACTGAACTAAGACGATTGAACTTCTAATAGGTGCTAAAGTAGCTTCTTCATGGCTACTTCGAATCAGATCTGTGCTAGTATCAAACCTACAAACTTAATGCAGAGTAACTATTTTCCAGAGGGAGGTGGTAAGACTCGTCGTAAATACCTGATAAGACAGATATTTCTTCAAAAGAGCTGTGCATAGTCCCTCCTGCCTTTAGCGTATGTATTCCTCTTTGTGTGGAAAACACCCTTTCCTTTGGGGGTGTTTTCGTCTCAATCTGCCAAAGAGGGAACGTGACAGCATATTTATTCCTATATTTTTAAATGAAATCTCTCCAGCTGAACACAGAAATGCATCAAAAAGTCGACACAGTATACAAGCACCGGCAAAGCATGTTATCTCCAGTTAGAACTTCATCAAATTTAAGTACATGGTAGAAAAGGAGGCTCTGAAGAGAAATGTCTGTGTAATCACAGTGAATCTTTTACACTCTCAAACCACAGTAGTTTGAATTGAAGGCACATACTAGGAGTATGTCCATGTAGTATTCTCCAAGTAAAAATACCACTAGTATTTGTACTAACAGTATGTCTTTGCATTTGCTTTATAACGGGAATGAAGGTAGGAGTAGGCAAAAAAAGAAACCATAATTCAGTGCACAAGAGCAGCCCTCCTTTTCCATCAGTCTCCTAATGAACAACTACCTGAGTAAAAGTAGAACTGTAAATTAAATTCTTTACAAGTAGTTATACATTGTATTTTGGCACAGAATTTGCTGGGAATGTTAAGGAATGAAAACATATTGGAATTCCATATTATCACCTCTCATTTATACATCAGCTTTTTGGAGTGAAATTTATAGTGAAATTTCTACATACTCTTGTCAAGGCTAAGCTTAGCTTGTAATTACAGGAGTAACTGATAAATCTATGGTAATGCTGATGGCTAATTCTAGTCCAAGAATAAGACTAAAGATCTTGCTGAGAAAAGAGTCATGAGGTTTGGGGTTTTTTTTCATACTTTGAAGCTACCCCAAAAAAAATCTGTGTCTTTTATTCATTGGATGTTTTAGGGCCAATGGCTAGTCAGATGAGACAATGGATGAGCCCAGCAGAAGGCTTTCCAGAGGTGAATGTGTACATTAAAAATAATGGAAGCTCCACAGAAAACCAGAACTCCTATCAGTGGACAATTTCTGTCTGATATCCCAAAGAGTATCTATTGGTTAAAAATTGCATTTCAGGTGCCACTTTCTTATTATCTACAAACATAATTTAGTTGTGACTACCCGATATCTTGAGTATCTTTTTGTCTTAAATATAACTAGTGACGATACTCATATATCAATAATAATCTTCTCTGTATGCAAACAGCATAGTGTGGCCAGTCTGAACACTTTGGACTGATTAGCATAGCAGCTCTGTCACTTTGAAGTGAATGTTTTATAATACTTTGTCACACATTTACAAAAAAAAAGGAAATTCTGAAGTGATAAAAAGCAGGCAGCGCTCAACATTTCTGCCTAACAGCATCACCGTTTACACGCTGTGCTTAAAAACCTCTACATAAGGATTTCTTGACTGTGGGTGGTAATAACGCATGCAGGAATCAAACTCCTAATTAATTTGGTTCTTATTGAAGTTATTTAAAAGTGAGAATAGCAGAATTCTTCAAACAATCCGTCCTGAAAATAGGACAGAAACTCCCTAACGGCATTTTTGTTTATTTTAACAGAACCTGTTCTACCCGGTTGATTTCATTACCTTTTCTATAATGGGATGCTGGAATGTATTGCAAAATAACAAGATCATACAGACATACCATTAGTCATCAAATGCACTTTCTATCTGTCTCCTGCATGGATTACAGGAATCCTGCCTGTACAAGAATCAGACTTTTAATCATCTGTCTCTAAAATTGGGTATGGCAAAAGCAGATGAACACCAGAATGACAAGTAGAAAGAGCAACTGAAAGAAAGAAATGCCACATGAAGACAAAAAAAAAAAAAAAAAACTAAAAAGGAACATGTGGGAGGAGTTTTTTAGTCCCATGCTGTGTGACAAAACAGTGTCTTTAAGTACTATGATAAATTTGCTAAGCAGGTAACTATCAGCGTTCTCAACAGCAAATGCCAGACAATTAATCTTTCACAATTAAGCAATTTTCCTGTATTTGACTCAATTTTCAGTTATTAATGTCCTCAGACGACCAAGAAGACTTTTTGCCAGTAAAATCCTGCAGATTGACTTTCTTACTGGATCCAAAGTATTTCCCTAAAGGAAAACATGGGCACAAATATAGATCGTACAGCAGCTTTAAACGAATCTGATGCTTTTCCTGTGACCGCATCATCCCTTGACTAATTTCCTTAAGACAGCTCCTTGATTTTTCATCTCTATATCATAACGAGAAGAGTAGAAAACATTCTGTCTGACATTGAAGTCAACAGCAAAATTCCCACTAACCTCCAAGTTGAGCTTGCACAGTGAGAGAAGCCTATCACCACACAGCTACTAAAGCCTGTGTTTCCTCTCTTGGCTTGCTTGATCTGGGAACACAAAGCAATGCACGCTTAGGTGCACACCAACCTTTCATGTGTTATGCCTCAACGGAGGGGGGGTTGCGGCATTTTTCTCCATCGTGTGTCTTTGGTGGCATTTTTGTCATCGATGTCAAAATGAAATAGGTTATGAGAATCTTTTGTATCTGAGGCCCGTGCTCTCGCAAAAGCTACAAAGACACTCTAAATTCTCCACTTTATTTTCCTATTCACAGGTCATCTCCCGGAGTCTAATAGACAGGTTTAAAATTCTACTCTTAGCTGTTATTCTCTCAAACAAACAAAAAAAAACCAAATTACACCTTTAAAAATATTACATTTTAAATTCCCAAACACATTAACCTCAGAGTTTGATGCAGAAAATGTCCCATGAAGTTTTTTTCTGAAGGGTCATATTTCCAAGTGCTCAGACCAGAGCACAATAATACAACTGAGGTTGTATTTGATAGAAATAAATAGTGTGTTTAGTCTTATAGCTTAAATTACCTTCTAGCATTTGATTTTTTGCCCACAAACATATAAAACTTTCTCCTTAGTAAAACATATTCTAAGTCCTTTCCTTAGTAACTAAGTCATAAAAATACTTTTAATTGGGAAAAAGAAAATCTAACTTTCTCACACTTACTTGGTTTCCCAACTGTTGTTACTAACCACATTTAAGTAAAACAGACTAAATGGTGAGATTAACTTGCTTCTTGGTGTAGAAGCTAATTCCAGCACTTAGTTCAGCTGGTTTTCTGTTTGTAGTTCAGTAGTATTAAACTGCAATTCCTGTAATTCTTACCCTGCATGTTATATATGCACAGTTACATTGTAGAAGCAATAAAAAAACCCCTTGATTCAAAATTTGAGCTGATGTAGATTTGCCTAAACACAATTCCCATAGGACATTATTTCCAGTTCTGTCTTTTCCCAACAGAAATCCTCCTGCAGGATTGGGCTTACTCACCTTCAGCTGCTGACTCTAGCTGGTTTGTCTTCTGAAGATCACCCTGTATTAAGAAAGATGAGCTCCTCCTGGAAAAAAAAAAAGGGGGGTAAAACCAGGGACTAATTTTGTACCTCTGAATCTCTCTGTGACTTAATTTGTTTTCTCTCACTCTCTCTTAATTGATCATGGTTCCCTAAGTAAGCTGTTTAAGTTAAGTGCCAAAGGCTATGCGGCATGCATGCTTCAGAATAACTTTCTCATTAAAACATCAGAGGACAAAGGCTCAAGGAGAATTTGCAATCAATATTCCATATTATCTTTTAAACTCCTTCCCTCAGCAGCCGTTCCTGGCACTGTATCCATCTGCAGATCCTTTTACACAAAGCCAGCAGGAGGCAGGGAGATCTGCATTTTCACCACTCTCACCACAGAACGATGTTTGTTTCTAAACCAGTAATCACTTCAGACAGCACGAGCTGAAAGAGAATGTAACAATAGTTTATTAGAGAAAGTTCTGAAACTTTAATGGTCTTTTTAGTCATTCCATGCTCTGGTGATGTTCCAGGGAGGATTTCCTTCTGGTAAAGGCTCTGTAATTAAAAATAAGCGAAGACATCGGGATGTGTATCATTAATCATTAATTCTACTCGCCTAACTTATTGGTTTCCCACAGAGTTGCTAGTTAACATTGATCTATAGCCAGATTTTTTTGCAATACCTACAAACAAAAGAAAACTAAGGTGCTTTATGAGATGGTTCCCACAACCCCTGTTACACTGCTTTGAAGGAAATGACGGTAAGAAGGAGTTCTACGGAAATGATGTAGTGGATGGCCTTGAGATAAAATTATGACACTTACGCCATATTTGTTTTCTTTCTACTTGCTCCTGAAGAGAACACATGAAGTTAAGCACCAAACCTACTAGAATACGGTAAAATTATTTGGACCTATAAAGTATACCGTAAGAAAAGTCTCAAAAATGCAGTTTGTGAATCCACTGTAACATAAGGGGGGGGAAAAAAGCAGCATCCTAGATTAATAAAAATTATTAAGAACACCATGTTAGCAAACATCTGCTTTTATCCTTCTTGCGACTTTATCTAAGGTGGGCATTTTAGCTGTCTACCCAAATAAGCATACTCCTACTGGTGCAAGAATCCAGCATTCTTCTATCTACACCATCCTCAAATTGTCAAGTGACCTTCATCTTAATGAGACACCTCTCCTAACTTTTGACCTGATGTTTGGGAACCAAATGAGGTGCCAAAAATTATCCATTTTGCCAGTTATTGTTTTCTTTCTTTTGGGACACGAGAAGCATCACAGTGACCTGTTCCCAAAATTCTGTGTAATCCGTATGGTACCAGTGCAATGCTCCCTCTAATGGTGGTTCAGCTTATTCCCTGCAACTAGATTAGCAACCTTCAAATAGTCTTTTCATAAAATTAGGCTTCACAAGTCACTATGATTTACAGAGAAGACCTGAAAAATAACTTGCAAAGGAAGAATAAATAAGTTATTATGCGACTGTAGAGGAGCTTGAATCAGATCAATTGTAACATAAACATTAGTTGAATTTTTTACATTAGAACAGAAATTTTCCTTTACTCTTGCCCTTTGCAACACCATCAGCAGTAAATTTGATTCAGCTGCTAGACAGTTAGGTGCATTCCAGGTCTCTCTGAGCATTACTTCCCATTACAAAACTCTTTCATCTTATTTTGCAGACAGAATGCCGATGTATTTTACACCTGATTCTGCATTGTACAGCATAATTCACAGTAGAGTAAGAGCAGCCTGCTTATGAAATTCAACTTGCAGAATCAGCTACTAAACTACTTTGCAGTTCCCAAGACAAACAGAGGGGGAAAAAAAAAAAAGAATAAAATGGTACCGGGGAGGATGTGGCTGTATGTATTCCCATGATGCAGTGACATGTGACAGGACACTGTAGGATAAATTCTGAGAAAAAGAAAAAACGTGCACTGAAAGAATTGGGAAAAATGATAAAGTCAGACTGCATGATGAAACAAGCTTGTCCCTATAAATACTATTAGAACCTAATCTAAAGTTCTAGAGATAATATTTTTACATTGGGAAGATGAGACTATTTTAATGTGTATGGAGTTTTTTCATTTTTATTAGGAAAAAACAGTAGGTAAAGAATTCAAAGAATGGGAATGTGTTTCCTGCTCAAAGGGGAAGAGATGAAAGAAGAAAAATATCATAAATCTCCGCTTGGCATCAGTTTCTTAGGTGTGAAAAATGGTTTTAAAAAAGCTTTATTAAGAAATGGGAAAAATGATGAGGGAAATGAGTCTTCTTTCTTCATAAACATCTGAATAAATTGTGTGGAACTTATGGTAAGTACAACCGAATCTGCAAATATAATATATAGTTTATGTTTGGGTTATACTGGCAGTTTATTACCCACTTAAACTGAGCTGAAAACATAATCCCTCAAACTTTTATTCTTTTTTTTTTATTATTACTTTTTATTCTGCAAGTCAGTTAAGCAAAAAACCCCTTTCGTGTTATGACTCTCTTAGGGATGTAGTTTTTGTCTCTCAGAGACTGAATATATGAACTCTTATTTGCAGAGTCAGCAATCCATTCTGAGTATCAGTTATTGGATTCTGCAACCTTTGAATGCCATTATGGCTCATTCCCAGTCACGAAGAATCAGCCTCTGCACATAATATATAAATTCTTAAAATAAAGTAACTATTAGAAAGCTCTAGGCAGATATGTTTTAGGAATTTGATCTTTGCCTAAGAGCAGGATATATTATGATCCAGACAAAGCAATTTCAGTTTTCTTGAGGTATGTCTGTGTAGGTACCAGTAGAGACACCTGCAGTAGCTGTTATCACTATTGAACTTATAGATTAGAATTTACCTTGTCTCAAAAAGCTGTCAGACAGTGCCAATAGGTGACACAACAATTTCCTTGGGCTTCAGTTTCTAGCATGCTGCTATGTAAATCATGGAAGTATGCCAGAGTAAACATACACTCTTCAGCCCTTGCTTCAAAAGACACGATTATGTCTGTAAGATCAGCAGAGCCAATAAATACGAGTGTCTTACTACTAGAGGATATCTAAAAAAGCAAAACCAGAAAAGCAAAAGGAGTTTCTTTCTCAAGAAGAAAATGTTAGGAACGTCAGGGAAGTCCTAAAAACTGATGTCTACAATAAATCTTGAATTTATACTTTCACACTGAAGTCATCATAAAGGATGCCCTACAGGGAAAGTTGAACGATACTGAAATGTTCCATGAGTATTCACACCATGTATACACCTTACTACAACAGCAACAAAGGACAGTGCAGACCCTTACTAAATACAAAGTGGGAGCCCAAGACAAGGCATGACACTTGCTCATGAACTGCTTTTTTCATATATGGTCAGAAAATTAACTACAAGCTACTTTAAAAAGTCCACATCCCTACATTGAAAATGGAGAAAGGTCCAACAAAGCCAGTCAGGATGAAGCTAAGAAGATCTGTGAGGAAGTTCACTTTTTTTTTTTAATGTCAGGAGAATTATTATAATCTTTTGTGCCTGACTTGGCTGTATGACCCAGAGACAGAATGTCATCCTGATAATTCCAGCATCAAGCCCAATAATAAAGAGAAAACAACTCCTTTGTATTCCTTTTACATGTATAATCCACCTTGATCTTAACCTTAAAGCCTTTGGCAGTGGAAAACTTGTCACACTTCTGGATTTACTTACGTGTTTTTGCAGCTCTGTTTCACTATGCTTTTACTAAAACCCATTAAATGTTCAGTCTGGAAAGGGTAATCACAGGATTATTTCTTGGCAAAGCTGGAGAAACAATGATAAGATACAGAAACACCAGCAGAAGTCCCAGCAATCAAAGATATCACATTAAGAAATGAATGAAACATTCAGCTAGATCAAAAAACTAAAAATATTGGAACATCGGCAGTAACCCTCTTAGGATGCAATGTAGCGTCCCTTCATGGAATACCGGAGAGATTAAAACACGGGCACATACGACCTAATCTTCTGTACAGGACTAGCTATTTAGATCATAACATTGTGATAGGATCATGAACTCAGGGCAGCTAGAGTAGCTATTATCCATGAGAAAGAATCATCTACAATGATTCTACCAATAAGCATCAAAGAAGAAATAGATAAGACAGTTGCAATAAAACATTTAAGAATATGAAAGGGTACAATCCATCCTTTACCTAGCTAATGACTTTACAAGGAACAGAAACATGAAAAGGAGGCAGATGGTTTGGAAAAAAGACAAACTGAAAAGATGCATTAACACAGCATCAATCAGAAAAGAAGAAGAAAACAAAACAAAACCTAGAAGTACTATACTACAAATGAAACAGTTGTTAAATACAGAAATGTAATCTTTTTCCTTGTTATGCCATGGAAATATTGAAAGCATCAAGCCATATATTTGTGTTTTAAACTTTAAAATGCCTTCCTGAAAATGAAAAAAAAAAAAAAAAAAAAAAAAAAAAAAACCCCAAAACATTCTTTTCATTCATCTGACTGACTTAAATACTTGACCGCTGCCAAGGAGTCAGACGTAGGTCAGAAGTAACTGCAGTGCTCTTCAAAGTTTTTCTGCAGTGCTTTTGAATGTATTTCATTGGCATGTTTAGGCCAAAAGAAAGATGATTTAGGAGAAAAAGGGCAGCCCCATTGTTATTTTAGCACAAAGAGTGCAATATTATTCATTTTACTGAAGTCTTTTTCCATTAAAATCTTTTTTCTTTTTTTGTTTCTTTTTACTGAAATCTGACAGCTGTGAAACGGGTGGAAGGAGCAAAAGACTTTAAGTCATCTTCACATGCTGATAAAACTCTTTCTTGAGAGCCTGATGAATTTTAAGACAGATGAGACAATCATCTGGAGCAGTCTGATGTGAGACAGAGAGAAGCAATAGTAAGAATGGCACAAATCTCAGATCCTCCTTTCTAGAGGGGAAGCAGCACTGCAGGAGAGAAGGCATAAAGGAGTGACAAAGGCTGAAACTAAGGGCAGATGAATGAGGGAGAAGTTGAGACCAAGACCTAAGGCAGACGGTCACCAGGAGAGAGAAGGGAAGCAGGGTTTTATAACTGTCTCCTGGTAACAGGTCTACAGAAGGCAAAGGTTGCTTGAATCTTTATCTTTCTAATTATAGCATACAGCAGGTCTGACAGAGATCACCTGTAATCATCTGCAAGCCATGTATGAAAACAGAATTTTTTATCCTAACAGTATTAAAATGGTGCTTGTTTCACTGAATAGCATCTTTTTTTAACTTTAAGAGTAACGGACTGCTCTAGAATGGAATGATGTGACTGAGGTTGATGTGTGGACCCACTGTAGTGAAGTGCACTGCTCGACAGACAGGCCCGTGCACAGATCCTGCTGCCTTTGAAGCGTCACTGATATGCAGTAACAACTCTCTTCCTCCATCAAAATCCTGACAAGATTCCTGCAAATTAATTCTCTTTTGTCTTACAGTGGAGACCTCCACGACACAGCGCTAGGCAAGGCCCCCTGTTCCACGTCATTGACGTGCACAGAACTTTGGCGTTCTTTGTACACTTTACTAGGAAAAAATAGAAAAGACAACGAACACTATGAAAACAAACACACCAGAGAGGAAAACTCTTGAATCTGTACTACTCTAGGGTATAATATGTGTCTCCTGCAATGTAATCCACCACTATACCCAACTGCAGAGACATCATCTATCTTCTACTAGATATGTTGGATATGGGTTCCTTCTTCAAAGGTACCAACATTACACACTGTAGGTGCCCTTCTTACCATGGACCAGTCACTTCTCCACAGTAATCACGTGTCAGGGAGGATGATGGAATCAACTCTATCCCTGCCTATAGGCTGGCATCATACACTGGGTTATCAACTGTTCTGGAAAGAAAGAGAGAGAATGTTCAACTAGTAGTTGGTGTTTGACAACGTATACTAAAGAAAAAATGAGAAAAAAATTGGAAGATGAAAACTAATTAAATGACAAAACTTTGGAACATAAAGAAAAACAAAAATCGAGAGTCACCTTAAATTGTTATAACTTAATTTCCTTTGTTCTTCACAAGGAACGTATCATCTCTGAAACACAGAGAGCTGTGAATCAAGCAGTCTTCGTCCAACGACTTTTAGACTGAAAGCTAAACTGCCTTTTGATTAGGCGTTTAAGAGCCAGCAACTGAAAGTTTGAGTGGTTTTTTGCAGCTGAAAAGAAGTAGAGAAGCTAGAACACTCACTACACTTCAATAAACGTAGCAAAGTTAGAGCACTGGTATGTGAGGGTGGTGATCTAGAGGGAATTCACTGAAGGAGAACTAGAACATATAACGCTTGGTTCTAACAAAAAAACCCCCAGAACAGAGTCAATGGCTCACTTGACACTTTAAAGATTTCAATTTTTTTAAATATATTTTTCTCTTGAAAAAAGAAATCTATAATTTAGCCATTTCTAATTAAGAAAGAGTAGATGACAATGTTTATTTCATGCAGAGGAGAACCTCCCCCAAAATGCTGAGGGGATGCCTGTTGGTAGGCAAGAAAATATCAAATGAGTGTGAATGAACAAGAGTTGTGTAATTTTAAGGACAAATGGGCCCCTGTCACATATTGACTGATACCAGTACTAAAGCCTCTGTACATTTAGGACATCTAGATACTGATGAAAGTATTAATAACTATGATTACAGCCTCCTTCTATTTTAATAGCATTTAGGTTTTGTAGCTGCATAGTGAAGCATAAAAATACAAACAATGTTCCCTAAAGGGCTCACAGTCTATTCTGCCCTCAGTATTTTTCTGAATTCATTTTCATAAATACATAAAAATAACAGAACAAAATTCCTCTTGAAAAATTATGGCATATTTTCCATCATTTTTCAGTAATTGCAATCTCTGACATAACAGAAAAGACAGGCTTGTCCTGTACACTTGAAATACAGGAGCGACTTGCATGTTTAATTGCCATTGCTTACAACAACAGCCGTCATTTCCAAAACAGAACAATCTGAGAGGCAGTAACACAAGCCCTGTGATTCTACCAGGTTTTCTCCACATGGTAAAGAAATGGGTGTATTTGGACAGAGACAACCTTGAACTAGTTCCGCTAAGGTAATGGCTTGTCTAAATTCTGCTTATTTCCCTTAGCATTGTCATAAGAAGCGAACTCTAGGGTCCAATGAGGCTCTCAAAACATCTTCCTAACACACAGCATCCAAACAGCTGGAAGAGCTGAGAGCGTTTATTAGGTATTTTGTTGGTAAGTGTTCCATTAGTTTTAAAACAATGCCACCCACACAAATAACTAGGAAATACCGAATGCCACGCTGTACGCTACACTACTATTGCTGGCACGATACAGAAAGCAGCGATGCATACATGACCTCGCCATGACAGCGAACCAGTCCATGCACTGTTACTATTTTATGCAGGACAGTGATTTAGTAACAAAATAAGTCCAAGTAAAGACAAGGATAGTTAGGGATCTGTATTAGTAAACCACTGCTTACCTTGCTTGGGGTGTCAAAAATGCTTCCTTATGCCACAAAGTGGACAAACCTTGACAACAAGTTATTAGAGCAATTACCAAGAAGTCACAGCTCTTTAGGATCTTTGAAGCTAAATACAAACATAAGTTATCATTAAATTATGGAATTTCAAGAGAGAAGAGCATTAGAAAGTAACTCACGAATTCAAAACTGTGTATCTCTATATGGTTAAAATTTAGATAACTCTTTCAAGTCTCTAAAGTAAAATTCAACCCATAGTTCTGGCTTATAGTTTCTCCTTCTTTGTTGCATATTTTCCGTACACAAGTGTTTTAGTTGCTATTCATCTGTATTCCAGCAATTATATCTGCTAGTTTTGTTACCAACATCAAAAATCGGTAGGTTTTTTAAGAGTTCCAGTAAAAAGTGCAGTTTTTCATGAGAACTTCATAGTACATACCCAGGTACGGAATGTTTTAATAAGCAGCCCCTATTTTCCACTTTCATCTTAAGGAAAATATAGCTCCAAGAGAAGAAACTCCATAGAATTTTTCAAGTAATAATGCCACATGTAGTTTTCACTACCATTTATTTTCCAGATCTTCTTATCTGTTTTTTCTTGGGATCTTCTTTGCAAGTTCCTTAGGTCACATTTACTACAGGAAACCTCAGCACTTTGATGCCTTTATCTTTGGAATTTGGTTTCTGTAACACTTTTCAAGAGCACTCTCCTGCTGTTTTAGAAATCTACTGATGTTACCATGATTCTGCAAAATGAGACTCAGGCACTTCTATGGAGGCTACTGACGGTGGTCCGTGCTCCTACACTACGTGAAACAAGCTTCCAGACAGTGGACATCGGCTGGCAACCTTCAAACATCCAGCATCGAAAACAATCTAGCTCTGTTTGCAATTCTGCTGGGTTTTGTTGTTACACCAGTGTTGACTGCATATTTGGAAACACGTCTTGTATTTTTTCATACTTGCTTCTTCACTTAACATCACAAACGCATTTCTTCTTCTTGCTGTAATACAGACAGCAAAAAATAGTCCAAAGTTAAAGCCAACAGACAGAAGTCCGAAGACCTGAATGGGAATTAGATGTTTGGGGGGTTGTATAAAGCATGATGACCATATTAGCACTACCATGTTGTTTCTACAAAAAGAGAAACAAGTATGAATACATGGTAAATTAATTATACTTCTGGGTAGTCTGCCCATCCAATAAACCTAAAATTCTCATAGTGAAATCCCACAATGTAATTTGGCCAATCAACTGCAAGTCTGTTTTTCCTCCTCGTATTAATAGGACAACCTTTCATAAACCTATGAACAACAAGCATCTTTGTGGAGAAGCGTTAAACAATGTCTTCTTTCTCTGGAAAAGGTTATTAATTTTTGTGTTCAATTATTTTCCAGTACTTGTAAGCAAGAATTTGATAGACTTAACAGAGTGCATTAGAGGCACTGAATTTTGTGTTAACAAATTACTACTTCATCCAAAAACAAGACAGTTCGTCATGAACAATGGCTTGGCCAATAGACATAAATTTTAATGACAGACAGATAAAAGCAGGCAGAGCACAGTATCGTTCCCAATACAGTAACACAGGCATTCCCTTGCATAACAGCTCTCATTATGTAATTTCCAGTGGCAATGTAATTTATCTACTGTAATTTGCAGATACATTTAAAACTAAATGAAATTAATATTTATGGAGGGGGGTTTTTCCCCTAAAAACCAGATTTTATTTTATTTTATTTGACCATGTTCCTCAAATGAATTTTCTTCCTTTCATCTTTCTGATTAATATATCAAGGAGAATATATGCATAATGATTAATGCTAATAACTGTTTTGCAACAATATTGTGATCTACTGCAGCATATGTCCTCATGAAATTAAACCAAAACTCTTTTATACTTCTTTGATAGAAGAGTGGTAGTAAAGATCACCACCTACATGCCGAGGGGAATAGCAGAGAAACACACAAAAAGTCTTCCAGCTTTTTGCATGTTCTCTTAATTTATAAAATAGCTCACACTTTAATTTTCTTAAAGCTTTTCAATTCAATATTCAATTTGCATGCAAATTGAAATGTTTCAACATGCGATACATTTAGATGTGCATCTTCATTTCTGTAATTTCCCTCTTCTTTCCTTCCGTGCCTACACAAATTCTTGCTAATGAGATTAACAACTCGCATGAAGGGGTTTATTGCAATTTTTCCTCTTTTGTAAATAATTATGTGGATTCTTTTCAAACAGATAGCCATCCTTCCGCTTTAAAGAATCCATAATCTCCTGTGGCTGCTCAGCAGGCAAAACTAAAGCGGCATGGTTTTATTGAATGATACGCCTGGAAGGATTTGGGTCTATCTTTGTAAAAGAATAAGAGTTAAAAACAAGTTCTGAGAAAAACTAACAAATACTTTCCTTTGTGCACCAATAAGTGCCGGATAAGAGACAGAGGAAACTCTGAGGGATGAAAGAAACAGAAAGGGATGCTGATGCTAAGAAGTAAAACAAAGAAGAAATTACTCATCTCCTCTTTAAGAGAATTTTTCAGAGAGAGGAATATAGACCACAGCGCATCGTATTTCCAACACTCCCAGAGAAAAAAGGATTGGTAGATTAGGGGAGTGAGGGTCACGATAAAGGTCACCTTATGCTGATGGAGAAGGCCAGCTTTTAAAAATATTTTTGCCACAGAGATCTCTGGAAATGAGGCCCTTGAGTTTTGGACATCCAGTGGCTGCAGTATTTTTTAAAAGCTTATTTCGATGCAAGTGTGGGGGCAGAGAAGAAAAGTCTAACATTCCAGGGACAATCAAGGACTTTGAAATAACCTGAATCCTGAATATTGGCATGCCAAAGGAAATTTGCAATAGTTAAACATTTATTTTTGTATTACATCAGGAATGAATAAGAGAGGCAAAAAAGGCACAGAATTTAAATTTTAGACTTAAGTCTTCTCTGTTGCATCACTTCAAAGAAATGAATGCAGTGCCCTGCCACAGCTCAGCCAAAGGGGAACAAGTGTGCTTTCAGGCGGATACCACCTTGCCAAAAATCTACACCTAAAAGTGGATGAAGGCATCATTTACCCTCATGAAGCAAGGCAGCAGCCAAGCCAAAAAAACACCCACACTTTGCATACGTCTGTGTACACACGTATATGTCTGTGTCTGCATATGTATCACATTCCATTGTGAGTATACAAAATTGAAATTTTCATTTTTATTTTGAACAACATTTTCATTTTCTTCTGAAAAAGCATTTGGGATTTAAAACTGCTGCCCCAGTCTATTAAAACATATAATCCAAAATAATAACCCTGCATAACCAGAATATGGAGTCAAGACACAAATACCTGATAAAAGATATGTAGAAGCAACTAATAATTTGAAATCTGAATAAAGAGTTTTTCATCCCCAGTCTATCCAAGGAATGGATGTACCAGTAGAGAAATGTCCATCTAGGAGAAGCCTGTATCAGCAAAAGTGTTGTACTGACTGTGGAGTTTCCAGTAATTATCCAATGAAAATAACATATATCAGCAAAAGCACTTTCCTTGTTGAATTATATAAAGTAGGGGCTTTTCTTCTTACATAACATAAGTAAGTTTTTTATGAGTAGTGGAATTAATGACAATAGTTTCCCAAGAATTAGTGCCTTTTATTCCCAAAACTCAGCCTCTGTGCCATATATTTTTCTCCCCTTATGCCCACCACACTACGGGGAGGAAACAGCATGTGTTATGGTTGATCTACAGTTATACATCATCTTGTTTTGAACTCGTTACTCTCAAAACAAAAAATCCTTAATAGCCGATTTTTTTCTTACATTTTCATTAGCTAAGGGCAGTAACTGAGACTCTTCTGCTAAGCGGGCAGTACTCACAAAACTTTAATCACCCTAAAACCTTTTGCCTTTCTGTTAAAATGGTTGAAATTGACTGAATTAATACTTTTTAAGGGATTACTGATAGAGAACGCAATTGGACACGTTTTGTCACAATCTCAAGATCCAAGAACATACTCTGAATTTTAGCAAAAGTATCCCCTTCAAATGTGCTCTCAGACTTAGACGGTAATATTCATGTGTCCTTAAACATCGAAACCAGAAAATACCACCATTAAAGTTTGTCCTCTAGACTACCTTCACAGTACATGGGAAGAATTAGTGTTTTACGGTGAGCTGTGGCTTACCTCACAGTAAAGCAGTCATGTAAATTAATCCTCCGAATCACGCTCCTGACTTTCTTGAAATCCCGATGTAGATACCTAAACACACGTGAGAGACAAACCGCTGTGCACATTCTTCTAGGTGGAACCTGTATTACTTCCTACATGTGTCCACATTTAGCCCATCTCCAGGGCTAAACCGCAGCAGTTGCTCTATCACCCAGTGACCCTCCCCAGCAGAGAAGGGGCAGCAGCAAAAGGAGAGGAGACCCCCGGGCTGACATGAAAACAGCTCTAATGGAACAGCCCAACTGACCCCAATGCCAAGAGAAAGTGCAGACAGTGATACTCAGCCCAGCCAATGGTCAGCGGCCACAGCAAACAGGAGAGCAGCTCCTCAGGAGCAGGATGGGGAGAGAGACCCTCCAGGGATGGGGAGAAGCAGCAGGAGAAGGAAGAGGAGGAGCAAAAAGAGCCCCCTCCCTCCTCAACCTTCCCCCTTTATCCTGGGTGTGATGTCTGTGGTCTGGGCTCCACCTGTGAGGCAGCTCGGGGCAGCTGCCCTGGCTGACCCCAAACTGCCAACGGCTCCACACCAGGGCTGCCCTGGGAGCCTGTCCCTGCGAAACCAGGACAACATGTAATATGAATAGATTAGTAACGGAATTAATAGATTAGTAGTAATAGAATAGTATTTTCTGTATTTCAGTGCAAGGAATTAAAACTACAAAAATACAAAATAATAATATGATTTTTAAAGTTAACAAATTCAGGTAATCACAAAAAAATAGCCGACACCCATGAGAATTAAGCTGTGTTTGAATCAATGAATCTTCATTTTAACAAACTTTAGAAAACATATTTTGGAGTATTTCATAACTAGCAATATGGTTGATCCTGTCTGCAAAACTGAGGTTTTAAATCCCAGATCTTTGAAATTCTGAACTTGTCTCAATTTGCATAAAGAAGCATCAAAAAAAAAAATTCTTAAGCTGTCACAGGATTCAAAAACAAACAAAATTTCCTTCAGCTGCTCTACTTAAAACATAATACAATTTAAATAATTTATTCCAGAAGTTGAATGCGAACTAAATTTTGAAAGTGAGTATAACTTAAGGAGAATCTCAGCTTAGAAGTGAACTTGGATGTTCACTCCTTCGGAATGACTGCACTCAATTTAACATCATCATCTAAAAAAAAAAAAACAAAAAAAACCAAAACCCAAGCTAGTAGACTTTAAGTTGCCTTAGTATAATATTTTAAAATTAAGGAAAATAATTGTAACATACTAGATATCTAAGCTGAAAAATTGTTCAAAATATCTTCTCTCATATGAGAAAATAGATTTTTTTTCCTTATTTTCCTCTAGCAATGGTACAATAGCTAATCATGGAAAGTTCAGCTTGTTGAGTGGCTTACAGCATCCTCACGAAATTGGATTGTAGAGTTCTGTTCATGAGCTGTATGAGACCTAGCCTTTTCTCTCAACCCCCACTAAATCTCTTTGTGGGGCAAACACTGAATATTTAACTTAGCTTCAGAATGTCAACAAGGGTATGATGCAGACTTCAGACCTTGTTTTGACTTCATTTCATAGGAGCTGTCAACCATCCCTTCAGAACAAAGTGCTGTAGTTACTGGAGCCTGGTTTCCTCCAACAAATCACAACTACAAAATGCAAAGAGAGTAAGTTCAGATATTAAAATATTTATAAACTTCCAAACTGACAGCCAAATACTTCACAAAATGGCATTGAAGTGGTAACAAACAGTGTTTCTGCAGGCAGGAAAACGTGTGACCTTCAACCTGGTCCACTTTTCTCATTTACTGATTCAGCAGTGGCTTCCTCTGCAATTTCCCAGTTACAAGCCACAGAATGCAAAAGTTAACTAGCATAAAAAACAAAGTGTATTTTTAATTTATTATGTAAGATATACGTATTTAAAATTTTAAGTGGTGACAGACCATGACTTGTGTTGAGGCTAACACTACTAGCCGCTACGCCGTGTTCTCCCAATTCCTTCATTTAAGTTCATTTCAGTGTGACATTTCCTTGTCTACCTTATTCTACCCCTGCTTACATCAGTTCTGGTTGTGTGGGGGTTTTAGGCAGTTTCCACCTTGTCTTTCCCATATCTAATGTTCCACTATTAGTCACGCCTCTGCTTCTCTCCATACTAATCGCTATTCTCAGGTTCAGTATTTACACTGACATCTTGTCACTATTTTTTATCTTCACTTCACTTTGAAGTTTGATACCGCTATTCATACTTGCATCATAAGAGATGGAATATGGCACCTTTGTTCTTTAAATCCTTGTTTAAATCCTTAGGCTATGGAGATAACACAAGTGTGACTTTCACTGAATCATCATCTTATCACTTGATTAAAAGGGTGGTCTTACAACTTCCTCTAAGATATTTAGTGCTGTTCCAAGTCTATAACTTTTTTCATTTCTAATCCTAAAATGTGTTTGATTTTGATAAAGAATAATATATTAAAGTACTGAATAAGCCAAGTAAAAAAAAGAATAAACGTATTCAATCTGTTTTCTGTGCATAGGGTTTCTCCCGATTCCTGGGGAGTGTTCTTGAGTAAAGCTGGCCAGGACAGAACTTGAGTAAAGCTGTTCTAGGACAGAACTCTCCGTCTTACATAATGCACCCAATGGAAGGCACAAGCAGGGCTGTGCTTGTGATAGACATCGATGCTCATAGTGATGCAGTTTTTCTGATGTAATCATTAGCCAACAGTGTACTCAACCTACAAGGAGAGGCCAAGAGAACTCAGGTTCTGGGGACAGATCTTATTTCTGCTTACCCCTGCCTCATGGCAAGATAGAGAAGAAATGGAGCCAGGTTATCATCAGAGGTGGAGAGAACAAGGACGAGAAGCAACAGACGAAAATTGACAAGTGGGAAATTCCAACTAGATGTAAGAAAAAAAATGGCCATGACAGTGGTCAAACACAGGAACAGGCTGCTCAGAAGGGTCAAAGAATCTCCACTCCTGAAGATTCTAAAGCCTTGACCATACAAGACCCTGACTAACGTTCTCCAAGTAGATTTGCTTGGAAGGATGTTGCACTAGACAACCTCTAGATGTCTCTTCCAACCCACCTAATTCTATGCGTGTCAGATGTAATAAATGGCAGCTTGAAGAGAGGCTGCTATGGGAAAGCACTTCACCTCTGGTTCCACAGGGCCTGACATCCGGTTTGCATGTGGGTACCCATCTAATGCTACTCTAGTCTTTTCCTGGTAATAGAGTGTGATTGATAGGGATCTCTGTTCACCACATTTCTAAGCTATGTTCAGCTGATGTATTCTGTGACAGAATGATCAAGGACAACAGTGTTAAAGTTCTGCAGAAAATTTACCCCACTCATACACACTCTAGGTAGTTTTTTAAGACCACTCTCAAATATTTGTCAACAGTCTTGATGCTGAGATCTACCTCTGAAGTTCCTGAAGGAAACAAGTCAACCCATTAAGTTGTATCTGTGTCCATATCCAACAGAGCCATTAGTGCTTTTCACAGTTTAGGTGCAGATGCAGGCAACTGTTCATCTTCCTGTGCGCAGTCAGATGGAGCAAACTGAAAGAATGAGAATTTCTCTGCATTAAAGCAGTTGGTCATAACAATTTTATTTGCCTAAGGTAACTTTGTAAGTGCTCCTGGATGCTAAACCAAGCCATTTTCTATGGATTCTATAAGCGTTGCACTGTCAGCTGCAACACAGACGGAGTTAGATGACTTGTCTGAAATAAGAGAGTCCAAACACTCTAGAATGTATGTCCCTGTGATAACATCCATAAAGAATATTTGTATTTCAGATAATCCTCTGGATTCTGACAGATGTTAAAATCTGCAGCAGAGAAATGAGCATGATGTGATAAGTGCCACGAGCGGGCTGCCTTTGATTTATTCCTCCCTTCCCTTCATCTTCCTTTCTGACTTCTCTCGGGATAGCAGCTGCAGTCCCAGATGATGGACTATTGGTGCTGTTCTTAACAGAGTGCTCTCAAATGCTCCGTAACGACAGGAGAGCCGTCTGCAGAGATCATGCACAGATGATCCATGGCAGAATGTTCATTCTTGAAGCTGCCACTGCAAAGGAGACAAATGAATTGCGTCTCCATTAAGTTCTCTCTTTTGCGTATGTTTATACTTTACTTTCCTGATGTTTATTTGCTGTTCTGATGCTGCCACATGCAGGTATAAGGATGCTATGATATCCAGGGGCTCCCTCACCTTTTGACTCCGGTTACCCCACTTCCCTTGCCATTTCTGGTTTGACTCTTGCTGGAATGAGTTCTTTATGTTTCCTTACTAACAAAGATTATCAAATACATACGCGTGTATACGGATGTATAAGGAAATCAGAGCAAGCTGCAGCTGGCTGTGCTGATGAATAGAAGTTTTTAAAGTTCCCTGAAAATAAGATTTGATAAATGGTTTGTTAAAAGTGTGCTAGAATCTCAGTAGCTGTTCATTTTCTCCTCTAAACAACTTGAACAAAATAGTTCCAAGCTTTATGATTGTGCTGGAAAATATCCCGTCCAATCTACCAGCTACCCTTGAGCTACCAGAATAATGAGAAAAGGCACAAAACAGAACTGCTTGCCTGCTGCCTGACCTTTCATTCAGAGAGAGCTAAGTTCAGTTCTAAATCTGCCCTGATTTTAAAGTATATAACTGAACGAAGATGACTAGCCCAGCTGGTTTAGAGTCTCAGTTTTGTTAAAGCATCTTTGGTGATGCAGAAAATCAAGACAGAAAAAGCACTAAGTATTTTTCTATTCAAAGTCTGTGCTTTCTACGTTGCCACAGCTTTAGAACCCTTCTCAATTAATTAGCAGGACCACCTCATCATTTTCACTTAACCTCAGTTCTATCATTTGCCCGCTTGAGCTCAGAGAGCACAAGAGCCTTGAAGCTTATTGTCTAGATAAGCTTTAAAACAAAAATGGAATTTGTGATCAATAACTTTTAGAGTAGCTTGAATTCCAAAAGCAAAAAACCAAATAACTATCCACTTCTTTCCAATCTAAGCTGCTTATATTTTTTTTTACAAAAGGCATCTCCAGTCCTAGCAAAAAAAAAAAGAAAACCAAAAAAGACACCACCAAACAAAAAACCCCAAACTTATGACAAATGTTTGTTCAGGCAGTATTTCTATTAAAACATTTAAAAAAAAAACCCTTGAAGCCTGACATCTGTCTAAATAGCCCAGTGAGTTGGGTTTACTTGATTTCTAAGAAGTAGGTGGATTCCTTGTAATTTGATGATTCAAAGAATTAGAGGGACCTATTTTAATAAAAACCTAAAAAGTTACTTTTTTGAAAGTACTATAATTTCTTTTTTAATCTAAAAATCCAGCTCCCTTTCTTAAAGAGCTTATCCTATTGCCAATAAGGCAACACTGGTATTAAACTCATATACAAAACTATCTGAAGACTGTGCCTTAAGCAACTGAAAGATACTCTTTGAAAAAATATTTGATATTGTTAACAAATTTGATATTACTGGTTATTTTCATTACAAACTTGTCTGTATTTTTTATTACAGATTACTGCCTATTTTCTATGTTTCAAAACTTAACATAGCCAACTTTGAAGATTTAGTGTACTGAGTAACAAATTAACAGCAACACTTCTGTTCACAAAATTTCTTAAAAAAATAAACATTTTCATGTAGAAGAGAAAATGTGATAAAGAACATAAAACTACATTATTGATTGAAGCCCTGGATACTTTTTTTTTTTATTTACAAGAAGTGCTTTAAGAGTTATCCACTGTGTCATGTTCTTCTCATCTGAGATGTTTCTATAGTACTTCCACAGCGCGTTCTTCCTCGCTTCCTATCCATCTACCTTCCTTTCTTATCACATCTGCCTAATAAGAGAGGAGGGATGGAGACTTGTGTGTGTCTTAGTGGGGTAGCAGGGCTCTACTCATTTCCCTTTGGATTAGGAGGGCTTTGCTCGGCTCCCTGTTCCTGTCTTCCAGCTCCGAGGGCTGGGTACGGCGAGAACAACTGGATTTGCTATTAAGACCGAGGCAAAGAAGGTGTTAAGTACCTCAGCCATTTCCTCATCCCTTGTCCCTATGCTTTATTGGATATGGGATGGAGATTCTCCTTTGTTGCTAATGTATTTATAGAAACATTTATTGTCTTTTACAGCAGTATCCAGATCAAGCTCTAGCTGGGCTTTGGCCCATCTAATGTTCTCCCTGTAGAGTGTCACGACATCCTTGTAGTCCTCCTGAGTTGCCTGTCCCTTCTTCCAAAGGTCATAAACTCTCCTTTTCCCCCCTCTGAGTTCCAGCCAAAGCTCTCTCTGTTCAGCCAGGCTGGTCTTTTAGTTCAACTGAAAGGTCAGGAAAGAGTAGGCCATCAAGTTCGACCTGACGTCAATCACCTGGCCTGTAGGAGATCAGGGACTTTTAGACACATTCATTTATGTGAAGCAACTTAAACCAGGTCTAATACCAGATATAAATTATTCTAACATAAAACTTTTACTTTTCCCTGCTGAAATTCTCTTATTTTTCCTGGAATATTGCAATATTTATATGGCTACAGTAAGAGAGGCAGGCTGTCACTCACTGGCTATTGCATTCACTTGAAAAAGAAAACCAGTAAGACAACTCACTATTTCAGCAATATTTGAAGATATTCCATTTACCATTAAAAAAAACCCCACCCTTTGCAAGTTGAGAATGAGAAATCTATTCCAAAATACTCTACAGCCTTGTAGCTAAGACCATGTTCTTCACAAATAAGGGTTTGATTTTCTTAGGAAAGAATTTGAGCCCAAGTCTTTCCCTTCGTGTCCCAGAGGTTAGAGGACTTACCTGTAATTATCGTCAGAAGCCTTCCCCCACTACATTTGAGAAGGGCAATCAACCTGTCTTAGGCACAGATTCAAGAACAAAATTTAGTCCTGAACACCAAACAAATGCAGGTGTTATCTGCTGATTTAGGTAGGCAACATGCTGAGTTAGTTCTCTTAGAAGAGAGAATCTCATGCTCTGCTTTTGCTTTTGAGAAACCTAATTTATTTATATTCACATGACTGATTCCAATTTCCTCTGATTTGTGTGGTGTGAAAAAGAGGAAGAAAGTTTATTTGGCTATGTTACGTTCACTAAAGTGATCTGGTACAACGCAGCCCACCTCGCTCCCACATCTCTAAATCTAAAGTACTGAAAGCTCTAAAACTCTTTTTAGACTTTTAAAATATATATTACATTTTGAATTCTTCTTCCATGTAGGATTTCCACATATGAATTTCCCTAAGAATTTGAGCATCTGAAACAGGGGCTCCATACTGACTTCCTTGTAACTCTCCTCTACAACCCTTTTGCAGATAACATTATTGACAGCAGGAGGCTTAGCCCAGGCAAGGAAAAGAATAAGGTGTGGAATTAGAACGCTAAAGAAAGTATTAGAATGTATTGCAAGCAAGTCATGCAAGGGACTATTTAAAATTTATGAAATACCTTTGATAGAAGAGGCTTTTTTTTTCTTTTCTATGTCAGTGTTAAATTACACTACTTTCTAAAAATAACAGAAATTCAAAAAGCAGAAATAGATGAGGATGTCCTATACATCGTATCTCCACACCTACCAGTATCAACATCTGGTAGATGGTTTCTAAATCGAATCTGAGCTAACACAGCGATACATTAAGATGAAATCAGAAGTTAGAAAATATTACAATATTCACTTGTTTTAGGGTAGAATTCTAAATCCAGAAAGAAGAGCAAATATATTTAACTATGCGCAAAGCTGGCAGATTTTTTGCTCTCAGTGGGTTTATCAGACACTGTAACTGCTATAATAAAACCCTAAAACCAACTGCATAACCACTAGCCTCCTCATACACTGAAAATAGTTTATTCTAGTTTTGAAAGGATCATTTTCTGCTTGTACTGCGTTATTGTTTAATTTTTCTTAGGCAAGTTCTTCCAGGTCAGATGCAGATCATGATACTAATTAAATACGTTTGATGGTGACATCACAACCACATTCAGGCTCAGCATTTTACGCACTTGCATTTCATCAAGCATTCCCACACTTCAAAAGGCCGTTTTTCTTTCCATGCCGCATGAACCTGTCCCAAACACTTAGTCACGGGCAACTTTTGGGACTGTGGTGCAGCACATGAATGATCTAGTTAAAAGCCTTTATCTGTTATGCCCACTGTGGCCCTGGGAGAGCTCCTGATGCAACTGCAGCTTACATTTTTTTTTTCCTCACTCTTCACATCCAGCATCAAACTCAGAATTAATTTAAAAAGCAACATACTCATAATTTACACCCAGGCCGAGGAGGTTAATTTGAAATTAGCAAGTCAACCCACCTTTCCGAAGGATAGATGTTTAAAATTCCTGGAATAGGCAATTGTCTTGCATTAGTCATGGCTTGAGACATCACTGTCTCTCAATTTTTTATGTCCCTGTAAATGGATCATCACAGACTTTGAAATCCTTGTCTTAGACTCTGAACAGTTTGCTATTTCCAGGTCACTTTATGAAATATAACTAATTGAGCACAATTTAAGGAGTTAATATGACAGTTTTTAACATCTGTAGGATGCTTCTGCTCATCAGGTAAAATGGTATATTTGCTTCCGCCCACCTTTTAGGTGGAGTATCTTTTAATGAAGAACTTAAAAATGTAATAAGGAGTTATATATACTCTTGGGAGCTTTTCAAGACAAGATAAAAATCACAGTTTCTAGCAGTCTTTCTCAACCATGCTCATTTCTGACCTTCTGTCTCGTATAGCTCAGGACAAGTACATCAAATTTTGATTCTTGAAGGACAGCAATCACTGTATTCAAACAGGGGCTTGAAAATAGCAGAGATGTGGTGGCTTAGCCTTGTTCAGCAGCCAGATCCTCTTTCTTTCCCCTCCTCAGCAGAATGTGAGGAGACAATAGGAAGAAGAATCTCATTGACTGAGATAAAGGCAGGGACATCATTGACGAGTTACTGTCACAGCTGAAACAGATCTGATTTGGGGAAAATAATTTCATTTACTGTCAATTAAAATACAGTTGGTTAATGAGAAACAAAGACCAAAAAATTAGAACACCCCCCTCCCAAGCTCAGCTCCACTCTATCACTCCAGGCTCCTCCAGCTCCCCACACTGACCACACAGTCTTGGCTGCTGGGCTCAGCCGTGCCCTGCAGTGGGTCCACTGGAGCCAGCTGGAGAGAGCCTTGTCCAGACTCTCCTCAGAGCCCTGCCCTGCAGCCCCCCACTGCCAGGACACGGGCACCCACACCCAGTTCAAGAGAAAACTACCAGTGTTGCTTTTACTTCTCTCAAAACAAAATTTTGCGCAGCTCATGACATCTAGGCATATCATTCAGGACTAAAATCAGGGGGAAAAAAAATACCTTTTACTCTCACTTTTGGTGTGCCATCCCACCAGCAAGCTGTTCCTGGTCTTAGCAGCACAGATGAAGCAGGACCAACTGTGTTACAATCTAGTACCTATCACCTCTTTTGCTCTTGTGTGGAGACGCTTGATTCCTCCACAGCACTTTCTGTCCCTGCGCAGTAGGTGTGGGAGAATAAATCAGCCCCGCTGTGAAACTCCGGATGCACACGGTCAAACAAAGGTTCCATTTCCGTTTCAGAGCTTCCTTTCTATTTCACCACACTATTATGCTCTCAGAAAATAAACAAATAAAATCATTGAAGAGCACAGTCCTTTTATATTAATTTACTTGTTAATTACCTTAGTGCAGTAACTGCTTACTAAATTACATTCTCCCTTCTACATTACTCCTCATTATAAACATTTCTTCCAGCTCTTGTTCCAAAGGAAGTTATAACTGCCTTACATCGTCAGATGGGCTTCAAACAACTTGACCCAGAGCTCTGGTGCTCTGCTGTATTTTAATAATTACAATAATAAATAAATAATAAAAAAACCTCCGAGCCCCAAACCAAAAGAAACCCAAGATCAACTCTGCAAAGCGGAGTTTTACAGGCTCCAGAGGTAACACAGCCAGTCTGCTTGACTTCTAGACACCAGTTCAGCAATAAATTCAGGAATCACATTTATGATCTGGTGTTCTAACTCTACCGGCTTCACACAGCCGTATTTGCTTTTTCATATTCACAAGTACAAAGAGGTCTCCTCAACTGACTGTAATGTGCTGGTTTCATGATCAGTTTTGTTCACTGTGATAATGATTCATCTGCATGTTCTCAGCTCTTTCTCTGCAGGATTAAATTGCCATTTTAATGCAGCTATGTACTTAACATAGTTCAAGTGCACATGAACCAGATGTCATTCTAAGGGTTTGGAAATAGGCAGATGGGGAGACACAGAATGTTAAGGTCCTCTTTTTCTCCTACCCTCTGTTAAAAGAAAATTGAGATCACATATATGGCTAGAAATACAAGACAGACTAGCAGCTAGGGATGGACAACATTTTAAATAATTAATCTACATAATAATATAGTCTGGTATGAGCTAAAACATTATTTGAAAAAAAAAATTTGGAAGACAAAAGCTCAGAAGAACAAGTGTTCTTCTGTGTGAGACACCTGCCACCTCCAGGCTCAGTGACTACCTACCAAGACTCTGAACACAAATGCTCCCCGCGAGAAGGCTGCCTGCACAGCCCAGTGAAATGGTACTCTGAGAATGGTTTCTACAAGCTCTCATTTCCTTCACTGCAGCTAACGTAGATACCTCCCCAACTTCACCGTCTGCAAACAAGAACACCAAAGCAGACACTGTTAGAAATGTTTTCTTCTTCCTTTTAAAATTCCTGGGACCACAAGCACTGACCCCAATATCTGGGACCAAACTGCTGCCTACAGGCTCTAGGCTGCAGAAACATTGGCCGTGAGACAAGTGTTGAACAGAAACTGGAATCCGGTGGTGAAGCCTCTTTAACATGAGTTTTAAATTTCTCTCTTTCTCTTCCTCAGGCCAAGTCTGAATTTGAGGGCTCAGTTCTCAATTTCAGGTGAGCATCCTAACATGAGACCAGCTAAGAACATTCTGTGCATGAGATGTTTGCTACATTTCCAGCTGAAGCTGCCTCTAGCTGCAAAAAGTTATTCCTGAAAGACAAAGAAATTCTCCAAGACTGAGGGCTCCAGTGCGAGTCGTTACTCTGGTGAATTTTTGCTCGTGAGAAGAATGACATTGTTGCAGGAAAGATTTTTTTTTTTTTCTAAGATGCCTTATGATCAGAGGCTGAGAAGCAGGAATCAGAGATGCACTCTAACTCCAGATGTTAGAGTGATTTACCCCCCGAGATCTCAAGTGGAAAGGTACTGTGCTCCCTGTTCTATCGGTCTTGTTCTACCTTTTTGTTCTTCACTTTTCACACAAAACCACCCAAATGCCTGGAGGGAAAAGGGAAAATACAATTTAAAAATCAAAGTTTTGTTTGGATTAAAGATGAGCAGGCAAATAAGTTGAAGAAGAAAAAGCAAGGGGAGTGAGGATTTGCAGAAGGATTTGAACAGCCTTCCAAAGCCTTCTGAAAATGTCAGAAAAAAGAACATGACGTCAAACACAATAACAGAGAAGAGAATCAGTCACTGAATTTCTTCTGTCTAAAAAAGACAGTTTTGGAGGTCTATACACTAGTTATCACCACAGTGAAAGCAATCTAATCTCTGTATTCTCCTTCTGTAAGAAAATGAAGGGAAACCCTTCACACGAGGCAGAAGGATGACTACTACCTTGGCCACGTCCAAGGAGAGAATTTAGGAAACCCAAAAGAAGCGGTAATGACTTGATAATGTAAGAATCGAAGATGAAACTACAGTTCTACGAGAGTAAGTAGATTTCTACCGTGCCAAAGCAGAAGCTTTAACAGATAGGTATGCTCTAGGGATGAAGGGGGATAGCAGGGAGGTAGGTCAGAACGAATAGTGATTACACCGTTGGAAATCTAAATTACTGCTTGCAACCTAGAGGGCAGGGGATGAGTAGGAATGTCGACAACCTATTTGTGTTAAAGGCTGTGTAGGCAATTCCCAAGCAATTTTATAGTCAAGAGATTTCTGTTTCCATGGTTGCTAGTCTACAACCTCTGATTTGCTTTGCACACAAGAAACATACAGATTAAAGTAGGCATTTTATTTAGACCAGTCTGATGGAAGATCATGCTATTCATTTTGCTAAGTGCCAGAACTGAAAAACATAAACACCCTAAAGCATTAAAATAATCACCCTAGCACACTGAATTAGAGTTATTTATATCTGGTCAGCTACAGAACATGCAACGAGTAAATATACACTGCAGAACTAGCAGAATCTTTCCTCTAAAGAGTTCCACGGTCCAACAGAATAAATGACATTCAGAATGTAAAACAAATTACTACAAACACAGTATAGTCAAGGCAGCTTAGCTATTTATTTAACATTTTCAGAAAGAATAAATGACAAATGTGACCTTTACTGTTGCTGGTGCAGAACAGACCCTCTAGCCATGTGATTTGTATTTACTTTATTCTTCTTATAGTCAAAGTCTCTTCCAAAATACTTCTTCACTCTTATTTACTAATTAGCTATAGTTAAGAGAAATGTACATGCCTGGGGATTTTAAATACTCCTGTGCTACTGTCACACATAGAGTTCTCCATCTGCAGCCAGTTATATATCCATTAGATCTGCTGGGCGTGTTTCTGTATACTGGACAAACCTGACTTGTCTGCCGTCTGCACTTGAATCATAAAGCGCAACTGTTTTATTCATCTATAGCCTTTGATTTCATCTTGCTGAGATGATCTTTTGAGCCTGTTTGCCCCTCAGGTATAGCTACCATAATAATACTGAGCAATTCTGCTCCACATTCAAACTTAAAAGTTTGGCTTTTAAGCTTCAGAAATACTCTGACACTTGGCAAATCACAATAGGGTTTCTAAAATTAAAAAAAAAAAACAACATAGAAAAACAACTTTCAGTCTTCTAAAAAGCAAGAAAGAGGTGAGTGTAATCTCCGTGTGAAGGAAGACATAAGAGGGAGGACTGGGATGGGTCAGGAGCGGGTCATATTCTTATCAGCCCAGGCACGCGAGTAAAATGGTGAGGTCTGCCCTGGACAGTGACAGCCGTGTAGAAGTCCACTGCCCTCCTCGTGCTCATCTCCTGCTTGCTGGTGTTGCCATTTCTCAGACCCCGCGCAGTGCTGCAAACTCATTTTCTTGTTACTGTTTAGGTTTTCTGGGAGGCTTAGACATTGTTTTGTGAAAGTGAGCAGAACTTGAGGCAGAGCAGCAAAATAAAGATGGAACACCCTTATTTCTTCCCCCTCTTTTTCTTCCCCACAAAACTCCATGCTTGGAGATGTTTAGAAGAGCACTACCTACATCCAGTTAACTCCTAGCCTGCCTAACAGC
This sequence comes from Buceros rhinoceros silvestris, assembly GCF_000710305.1. NCBI lineage: Eukaryota > Metazoa > Chordata > Aves > Bucerotiformes > Bucerotidae > Buceros > Buceros rhinoceros. Next base: position 13,980 of record NW_010427736.1, on the reverse strand, counting down.
AACAGCACCGTTTAAACAAGCCCAGGAAGTATCTTGGAGGACAGGTTTGAACTTCGAAGTAACTTGGAGGACAGTCATAACTTTGATGTTTCAGATGCATTTATTAATTTTTCCCACAACCTACCACTGTCAGTGTAGCTGGCACGTGTAACAGTCTTTTAGAAGAACGACAAGCTTTACAAAAACAAACAAACAGAGTGGAGGGAAAGTGTTCTGTGGGAAAAATAGGGGGTTTGGCAAGAAGAAATTTTTGCAAAAGGAACCGAAATAGGTCTGGTGAGCGGGTGGAAACCAGCTAAGCTTCAGACATGAATTTTAGCCTGGAAGGATGTCAAGGAAAGCTGCCACAAAGTCATTGCCAGAAAAATCCACTCTGGTGCACAAAACATGTAGGTTTTAGCAAAATGATCATAAATTTCATCCGAGCATTTAGTTGTTCAATGAACTGATTACAGTACCACATTTTATCGAAATTAAAAAAAAAAAAAAAAAAAAAAAGAGGTCAAGTAAGGAGAGAGGAAATCCCTGAAGTCCTGGGCTATAAAAGTGTTCTATATAACCTACCAGGGAAGAATTATTTAAAGATCGTTCAGCTTGCACTCTCCAGAGATTTTTGACTGGATATTTATTATTTTCTTACAAGAAACCTGATTTACTGCTCTGACTTACTGCTCCAGTTTTCGAATGGAAATCTCAATGGACTTGCACTGATGTAAAAATGGAGTGTAAAAATTACAGTAATGAATCCAGCTTGGTGACATGTTGAGTACTGAAAGTTTTTTTTTTTTTTTCAGTTCCTGAATTAATTTTTTAAGAGCCAATTTTAATGTTTCAGAAGAATTACATTCCTAACTGATCTTTGAAAACACGTCATGGAAAAAGATTGGGATTAAAACCATCTGAATCATGAAAAGGAACCTGGAAAGCAGCACCTTGACTGCAACTGTCTGGGCTTTCTACAACTTTTACTATGTCTTGATTCATCTAAATTGTTCTTCCTGAACTTGTGCATGTCCAAAAATTACAAGAAAATTTTGAAAGAATGATACAAACTCCTAGTTTGAAGGCTGCATTTAAACAGACTCTTGCACGTGATGCACAATGGGAAGCGGCTCTTTACCTGTTTTCTCTCTACTTTCCAACCAAAACATAGCTCAGAAAGTGGAACCAAAACCAAGATTATATACAAACGTACCCAATTAATTTCTAGATTCATGTAAAACAATAGACAGTAAAACATTTAAACACTCTTCTCCTTTGAAAAGACTTTTTAAGAAAAATGTATTAGGCTAATGTAAAAAATTATTATTGTAAATTCCTTGAACTCATATTTAATTATTTTTCCCTTTCTGTACAAGTAAGGAGCCAAACTAAGCATTAAAGCAAGGCCAACCTGGACAGACTCCATAGACATTAACATATTTCATCTAAGAAAACTGACAATCAGATCCAGCCATACAGAATATGTAGATACGTAATGCATGTTTCGGCAGGTCCCCAACTCCTACGTATTTAGATTCACAATCCCCAGACATTCACATATTTGTCAGCCTTGACTTGAAAGGATTATCTATACTTAGGTAGAAAGAAAAAAAAGCATCAGTCACTAGTCTAGGTTTTACCCCAGTTTTGAAGATAATCAATAACTGATCTTTGCCATATTCTTCCCTTCAAGAAACTGTGACTAAACAATCTTGGAGAGGGAAAAAAAAAAAAAACCAATAGACAAACAGCCCCACAATGTTTTCATAAGAATGATGTTACAAGATTAACAACATCAGGGGATCTAGTTTCACCTGTATTTTATATGACACAGCAAATCCACGAGGATCCCATCAGTTTTTATCTACATGCAGGAAAACAAGGTACCACTGCTGAGAACCCTTAAGGGCAGCCGCTAAACCAGCTGATGCCAAGAACGTGTTATATGTCCCTTCACCTCCCCACAAATGCAAATCTAATTTCAGATGCAAGAAATCAGGGTCTAAGATCACGCTTAGCTACCTCGTCTCCTACTTCAGATTATTTGACGAGCAGTGGGAGCTGGACGGGCCCTACACATTTCCAATGCACTCCTGATCAGCCACCATGCTCTTCCAACATCCTACTCAGAGAGCAGCTCTGAGCCTATTTCATTTATGGTTTTACAGAACAAATCAGGTATCAGTTTCATGAAGCACAGTGGTTACACACTGAAGTATTTTTGAACCATCTCGAATCTCTACATAGTCTTCCGCCTGTCGTGCAGCTTTTTTTCAATGACAAAATATATTGCTGAATATCACAGAACAAAGCTAAACTTACATCACGAATGGAAAGCATGAGGAGAGATGACATCTTACTTTACAGCAAGCGATATCACCTTTTCCTGCCCGGTTGTATGGTTGTGTTCACATTTTCACCCTGTTTCAAAAAGGCAAACTTCATCACAGGCAATAACACACAGATGCTGGGTGCTTCACCCAGGCTCTGCTCCTCCCACCAGCCACTACCTGTGCTTTAGTGTGCAGCTGCTCCCCCTGCAGCAGCTCAGGCTGCTCCCCCCGTTTCCAATCCCACTTCCTCGAGCCACCAGACCAAGACAGCTTTCTGCAACCACAATCTCTCCTGCTTGGAACAGTATCATACATGACAGCATCGATGCTAGCATGCAATTCTTTCCAGCAGCCGACACAGTAAGGTCCAGATTTTTAGTGACCCATATTCAGAGGCTTGACTTTTCCTGTATAGATTTGACTGCTTCTGACACAGTTACCTCTTGACAACCACAATTCCGTGATGGGTATCACCCAGATCTTTAACTAGGATGCACGCAGTTATCTTTTATGAATCCTTCATGCTCCGATATTTTATCTTCACCCTTCCAAAGACTAAGATAATGCTAATTAAAAACGTGGAGCAGTTATATTTAGGATCTCCTCCCTGACTGCTTGCACCCTTTATGTTCAGTGGACACGCAGGCTGAGGCCCAATTTCTTTGTGTCTTTCTTTGTCAGCCTTGACTTGAAAAGATTATCTATACTCAGGTAGAAAGAAAAAAAGCATCAATCACTAGTCTGGGTTTTACTCCAGTTTTGAAGATAATCAATAACTGATCTTTGCCATATTCTTCCTTTCAAGAAACTGTGACTAAGCAATCTTGGGGAGGGGAGAGAAAAAAAAAAGCAAAAAAACCCCACAATAGACAAACAGCAGTTAACACCATGTTAGCTTCCTAGATACTAAAAGATTTTCAACCATCTTAGTAAGTCTTTTCAAACTAGCAGTAGCCTAAACGAGAGTATCCTTCAGGGAAATCAGCACGAAACCACATTTGCTCGTTCTTTGACATCCTCCTCAAAGTTCACAAATGCTCTTATGCTCATAAACCTCCCCAAAGTTTCTATGAGACCATCCCTTCTTTTTGCTGCGTACACTCGAGCAATTCCTGGTAAAACAGTGGATCATGCAGGCTTCCAGTCCCATTAGCACAACTGTAAGATTGCAGGTGCAACAGTTGTATTACCATGTTGTTGTTCAACTCTACAGCACTAAAGAAACTTCGCCTGTTTCTGTTTTATTGCTGACAGCTTCTCCACCAACATATTTTCCCGAATTTTATGGGCACAGAGTCGAAGATATAGGAATCAAATACACACATCTAAGGTGGACTAAACCATAATGACTTAGGATAAAAATAATAGTTGTTAAGGATTCCCACATTGTATTCCAAAATCAGGCTCCAGTGGCAGAAGCACAGCTCAAGAGAAACAAGTCCTCACTGGCAAGCGCAGAGCAATTGGTCCAAACGACAAAGAGAGTGTTCTCATCCAGTGCAAGAGCAGGGTATCATGTGACTGATGATTTTTAACGGAAACACTCACAGGTCAGGAAAAAATAAAATGCTGAGGTCAAGACAAAACAAAAAGTCTCAGCCCATTTTTTTTATTACTTCAGAGCTCCAGAACATTGACCAAAATCTGACTAAACAAACCCTTTACCACCAGTTGCCTGTATTGCTACAAAACCCGATTATAAGGATACATTTTGACTGACTAAGCCTGTATTGCTACAAAACCTGATTTTAAGGATACATTTTGACTGACTATTTCTAACTGAGAAGTTATGAAGCCTACCATTGGTTCTACACAGCATGGACATATTAAAAATTATGGTAAAAAGCTTTTTTTAAAAGGGAAATGTTTCATAAAAATGTGACATATTTTGCGTGCTACAGCTTGTTAATAAATATTGATACTCTGAATTTATCTTTCTTTTTTGTTTTGTTTTCATTTCAGCTTTTTGAACACCTTATGAGCACTCAGCTCCAAAGTTGCCAGATAAAATAAATCTCAAGTGGTTACGTTTAGCCTGTATCTGGGGCTTAAATTGCTCTATCACCCAGTGACCCTCCCCAGCAGAGGAGGGGCAGCAGCAAAAGGAGAGGAGACCCCCGGGCTGACATGAAAACAGCTCTAATGGAACAGCCCAACTGACCCCAATGCCAAGAGAAAGTGCAGACAGTGATACTCAGCCCAGCCAATGGTCAGCGGCCACAGCAAACAGGAGAGCAGCTCCTCAGGAGCAGCAAACAGATTCCGTGCCACAGCCAAACTCCCCCAGTGCCAACAGAAAGTGCTCACAGCGACACTCAGCCCAGCCAACACACAGCGGCCACAGCCAGCTCCTCAGGAGCAGAGCGACTAGCAAACCCTCCAGGGATGGGGAGAAGCAGGAGGAGAAGGAAGAGGAGGAGCAGGAGGAGCCCCCACCCTCATCAACTTCCCCCTTTATCCTGGGTGTGATGTCTGTGGTCTGGGCTCCACCCGTGAGGCAGCTCGGGGCAGCTGCCCTGGCTGACCCCAAACTGCCAACGGCTCCACACCAGGGCTGCCCTGGGAGCCTGTCCCAGCGACACCAGGTCATGGGGTTATTATCCTCTTTTAATACTTACATGTGAAGCAACTTATTAACAAAAGCATAGAAAAGGTCACACAGCACAAGTTTCAGACCCAGAAATACCAGGCTTTGCTCTCAGTTCCTCAACCCCTAGGCAGAGAGATTGTTTTCAATCCTGAATTTTCATGGCATTGGTGATTGCTTTTTTCTTTTTCAGCTCTTTGTTCAAGACTCTCTTGACAGTCAAGCATAATAACAGATTTTTTAAGAAAGAGGAGAAAGCCTGGAAGACACCACTAGCAGCCAACCGTTAAAAGGTATTTTATTTCTTCTCATCAGACAGAGAACCAATAAGTCACCTGTGAGGCTGGAACCAGGAGCTTTCTCATACTTTGTTTGTACAATCTATGCACACTTCAGTGAGTGCCTAGTGACTCAAATAAGTTCATAGAAGTCTATAAAACTTATTAAAAAATAAAATAAAGCACCAGGGCAAAGAGTGTACTACAGATCTTTATGGAACTTTTTGAAAGAGAAAGTAGGAGGAAATTTTATTTTGTAACACCTGAAATTTAGTTGAGAACTAAGAAAATACAGGAAAAGAACATCTGCATTTCGAAAGAGTGCTGGGTTTTACCTTTTGTAACCTTATCCATTTAAATTTATGGGACTTCTTTGACAGTAATGTTAATTATTTTGCTACAAGGTCTTCTGCACTCTATCTGGCAGGTGTGTAGTGAGTTCACAAATGGAAATGTTACCTGGCTGTGACACGGGGCAGGTAGACAATATAGTACGACTATCTTGAAAAGTGTTTCATATAGTGGAAAAGTCTAAAACCGGTTCCATCAACACAGAAAATGCAAAGCCCATGAAAATTGTACTGTCTCAGCTACCAGTGGTCATTCTGGGGGTGAGCTGAAGGAATACAGCTTCACACACTACTGCTATTAGTCCTTAGGGATTCAAGTGCAGAGCTCCGCAAGCTCACAATTAATAATACTTCACTTGTAATGACACGCTTTCATGACATAATTTTCTCTGAACTCTGTTTTGTTATGTGTTGTGCAAGCACTTTGACTTAAAGGGTTTTCAGAACTGAAAAAACCAGAAAGCTTGAGTCTTTCTGCAAGCATCTGGGGGGGAAAAAAGGCAGACAGTTATAAAAGAAAAGCCATTTTCAAAATGAGGAAAGGTAGCAGAAAGAAATACATATAACCAGCGCAGCCGGTCTCCCGCTGTCTCTGCACATCACATATGGCTGATGTGGTCAAGATCTGCTCCGTTCTGAACGGCTGTCCAGAAGGTGCTAAACAGGCAGGGTGCAGTCCAAAGAAAGGCAGAGTCAACTGATGCTGTTAGCACAGGGCATCATGGACAAAGATGCTTCTTAATAGCCTCTTGTAGAAGTAGGACTACTGGGAAAGATTTATCAGAACAAAGGTTAGCTGGTACTTCTGAATTCAGATTAATCCCATTTTCACTTTAATCACTAAAAGAGAGAACAGATAGAGAATTAAGAAACTGATGCTGGATTAGCAGGGTTTCTATTCCTCCACGACACGAATCTAGGGAACACATCTAAGCCTGAAGACGCAGTACTTTACCATAAATCATACAAACAGCACAACAATTACATATGAGCATACTTGATGGAAACACAACAATGTACAGAAAAGCAAAAGTGAGAGTCTGGGCTGTGCCTTTCACCATAATTCTGACCTCCTGACAGACAGGAAAGAGCTCTGCTAGCTTGAAGTCAAATGTTTGTCTTTCCAGATGCTCAACAGCCTCCACTTGAACTAGCCAGAGAATTTTCTGAGATGAAGTAGGTGCAGAAAAACATAAATCTGTTTTGTCGATAGTCCCAGTAGGGCACACATTTCAGAACATTAATAACCTTCTTATCAAAACACTTTGTCCAAGTCAAGATGCATCTTAGTAGTGCAATACACACAGGCAAAAAGCCGTGGTAACAGGCCAGATGGCTTTGCACAGGAGGTGACTCATACCTGGTCATGGGAAGAGGCTCTAGTAACCTCAATATTTCGATTCTTTGTCACCTGCACCAAATGACAGATCAAATCACTGTTCAAGAGTTGTCTGGATAAACCAATCTACCACCAAAACTAAGCTTCAAGACAGCCAAACTATTTGCTGCCCAAAAGAAGTAAAGATGGAATATGTTTGTCTTCTGCAGGTGAAGACAACACCACAGTCCCCCTCAACTATCTTTTAAGTTAACTCTCTCCCATGAAACACACAATAACCCTGTGTATCCTGTCCCCTCCCATCTTATCAACTACCAAGTTCTGATTCAACATCTTCAAAGATATGCCTGAGATAGATATTCTTCCAATGGCCCATCGGTCAGTGCCCCAAGATTTCTGGAGTTTGCTATTGTCTCTGTTACCAAGTTTTGCTCAGGGTTGGTACATCTGTGGGTACAATGCATTGGTTTTCCTGTTTCTTTTCCTACCTTTTTATGCTGACTAGCTATTAATCAGATGATAGAAAAATGTAAGGATAATTGTCAGACTAACTCTGCACCAATTTAAAAAATTTACAACATGCCACGAGGATTAACTTTTTTAATTATTCGGCTGAAACATTATCATTATTTATTGGCCAAGCAGGGTAAAAGTCAAAAGGTGTAACAAACATTTTTACTGAAGTCTTTAACCTCCAATTCATATGACTGATGTACGTAAGGTATCAAGGATTTTCTCCCCTCCCACCAAATTTATTTATGGGTTGCATTGCAGGCATGTTCTCTCTTCCAACAAAAAGCTGTAACTAAGTGACTAAGTGGTTGATTACCGTAGGTTTTGAGTAGCTCATAACACCTCATTGTGAGATTGGATGTGAGTGACAGCACTTCAGTTTCTAATAGGCAGACAGCTAAAGCTAGATCCACTGCGATTTTAGCTTACATGTAAGTTGTTTTTGGTTTTTTTTTTCATTTCTTACTTAGGTATACTGCTACCTACCGGTTCACTCAAGCTGGACTTTAGAGACAGAAACCGGTTCACATAGGTGGAATTTACTATCCATAGTCATGCAAGGTACTGGTGATATTACTGCTAAGGAACTGGTAATGAACTTTGTTACATGCAGTCCTCTGAAGGTACTCCAGCACGTCTCATGTTCATACTGTTTGAGGGGTTCTTTGTATACCTAAACAATTAATTGGACTTTTCCTGGAGACCTCTGGGGATGGTCCATGGAGAGACCAACACAAGAAAACTTCATGCTTTTTCTCTCCAATTTTCTGAATGTGTCTTGCTTATTTGACCAGGAGAGAATGCATGTTAGACTGAGGACTGATGATGGTCTATAGCGGTCATTTTACCGCAGTCACTTTTGTGCATTGGCATATAATGAGGTTACAGCCTTGAGCTTTCATTATTGGTTGTATTATCAAGTCTGACCATGAACTATAATCTTCTTGAAGGAACATATGCCCTATTAAAACTGCCACATACCTTTTACTGAGGCTTTCACAAGCCATCACATCTTCAACTGTCGCTGGCCAGATTAACTCAGAAAAGAATACCCAGAAACGCACCCACAGCGGGACGGAAACATAACTATACAGAAACTAGATTGCGTAACTATATAGAAAAGCTGAGAGCCATCACCAGCTTGCACGAAAGGAAAAATCCATTCTGGAACAGCAGATTTTTGAAAAACAAGACCAATTTCAGGATTCATAAAACCACATAACTCAAGTGCTACCTTGAACATAGAAAGGAAGAGGAAGAACAGCTGTATTCTTTAAGAAAGACTTGGAGACTCATAGTTTCCTCAGCCACACAGATCCAAGGTGAGGTATGGGATAAAGGGCACATATGCAATGCTTAATGCACTGATGTTTGTCCGTGGGCTGGTGAAATTACTAGCAAAAACCTGTGGTTTGCTTATTCAGTCACGTAAACCTCAAGTACCAAGGCACTCCTGTCAGCTCTATCTTCACCGAAGGGCTGATGGGTGCATCCGTATTGGAACTTTGGTCTGGAGCAGAAATGCCCTTTCACAGCAAAGCTCTGTACCCATTTACTACGATTCGGTGTACGCTGTGCTGCCTGTGCACTGGGACCTGTCAGGGTGAAGCAGTGCCACAAGAGGTGGGAAGAGAGCTGGTGAACCGCAACTCTTTAGTGCACAGGACCAGATCAGAGCTACTCAGAGGGTAAAGAACAGCACATGCACAGTGTTGATGTTACATTCTTGGTACCTGTTCATGCTACAGATCTTTTCAGCTAATTGTGCTGCCCTGTTCACTAACACAGACAGAGTCTATAGCAGCCAGCCTGAGCAGAGACATACAACAGCAGGACATGGTGCTGGTCACAAAAATAGTTGCTTGGCTCCCACAGATCAATAAAGATTCCTGTCTGCAACGTGAACAGAAAGCTGGTTTAACCCAGGTCGAAGAAGCTGGTTTAACTCCAAGCTCCTGAAGATACAGCAGTCTTACAGGCAGCTGAACTATCCTAAGTTTACAGCAGCAGAATGGCAATCCTTTCTAAGTTATTTATAGGATCCACACATCAAGCAAGCAACAGATGGATTTCATATTCCAGCATACAACCCCTACACGTTTGGAAGGAAAGTGCTGACTGAAGCTCTCAGCGACACCTGCAGTACTTGCCATTCTAAGAGCTGATGCTCCTGGTGGCACTGCACAACTGTATGATGACAGCTGACAATGCCACTCAAACTGCTTGTCTCCAAGCAGAAGAATTTTGGGTAGAGGTTGAGGAAGACTAACTGGCAGAGCTAGTACTTGGTGCAAACAGTGAAGGCTGCACACTGAAATCGCAGCTGTGGCACTGAACACCAACTCTGGCAAGGAGCAATTCTGCTCTTGAGTTCTTCTACATATGGAACAGTTTGCTCCTGGTCCTAGACTTTGATTTCCTGCTCTTCACCATGAACCTGTTTCCTTTGCAAATCTATTTGAGAAACTGAGGTATGCCAGAGCACCATATTCCACGAATTCCACGAAATTGGAAGGGGGGCTAAAAGACAGTATTCAGAAATGCACACTAGCGAGCCCAAGTATCTGAATGCAGTATGGTTACAGCAAGCTTGAAAAATCTGTCTCTGATGGCAAAGTCAAAATTCAGTTTATCAAATTAAATTGAGATAGTCAAAAAGATAATCGTCCCCTTCGCTGACCCAAATATGCCTTAACTGGATTCCAAAGCTCCATACATGTTGCAGAAAACTCAGAAGCCTTTAAAGAGTTTGGAAAGCAACCTGAAGTAATCCTTAGGAAACACCAAAGAAGGGGAAGAACACTGTGTTCCACTGAGGCATGCACAGCTGGACTGCAAGAGGGGCTCCCGCTGCTGTGTAGGCGCTTGTTTACACAGCTGTAAGCGAGTTTACTGGGACACATTTCTATAAGCAATTTGAGAAAGAAGTGAGCCACTCTTACTCAAGGACAGGAAATTGCGCAGCTACATCTGCCCTAAAGGTGCTTACTTGTACAGTAACCTAGAAGATCAACTGTTTTAGGCTGGAGTTTGTTTGCAGATGCTGTAGCTGTTAGCATGAATATGACATCAAGTAGCCCCTCTAAGTACATCAGCATTCTGAAACACCAAAGTGACTCAGAGGGATGTACAGGAGCAGGAAAAAACTGCAGGGCATAGCGTAAAAGGAAAACTTTCATGTAAAATGAATGAAGGATTTTTTATTAAAATATGTCAGCATGGAGTCAGAGCATTAGGTCACATATACTGAAAAGATCTCTAAAATAAGGGCAGAATAAATATACTTTATCTCAGAAAGAATAACAAATAGAAAACATTCTCTCTCCTCCCATCTTACCAAATGAGGTTATTTTTCTGAAGCAACTCTACAAAACCTACAAGTAAAACCCAGCACAGCACACCCTTCTTTGAAGCTGCACGTATATTCTGATATACAAAATATTTTCTTGGGATCTTGAGTTGAATAATACTACCTGAAGAGAAACAAAATTCTTGCGTATCGCGCAAGAAGCCTAACAAAAAAATGAACAGTTACAGAAAAAAGGGGGAAACTGTCTTTTGTTATAAGCGTAATTCTTTTGAAAGACGTCATAGGGACTCCTTTTCTGGGAGTATTTTTGGTATGTAAAGCCTCAGTGGGGGTTCCACAGCATCAAAGGCAGCAGCGTTCAGTCTAGCCTGAAGTCCTGTCCTCAGCATTCCCACTGGACTAGCAGCTTGCTGCTCAGCGTTCTCACTTTAGGCAGCTCAACTTTTGGGATGTCAGGAACCCTGACAGCTCTCTCCAGTCTCCCCACAGATGGCATCAGCAACTAGGCTTTGCTTCTAGATTCTGTTCCTGAAGCACCTGATGTGAAATGCTCTTCATACTTCCACTGCCTTAGTACAGGCAGCATAGAGGGGAAAACACAGCAGCCTCCCGTGTCCATACTCATCTCATGGTAAGTACATTGGAAAGCAATTTGGAGAAATACATCTTCCCCGACAGCAACCAGTACCATTGGGCGGTCTCACTCAGCAGGCCCTGTCAAGATTTCTCCTTACAGCCAAACACAGCCCAAAGTCATCCACCTGACCCAGCAAACCAGCCATCTCTCCCTGCTCCAGGCTTTGAGCAGGCTTTTCCCCTCCAGCCTGGAACTCAGATCTTCAAAGCACAGGACACCAAAACCCTACGAGCATGAGTAGTGGGATAACAGTCTGAAACAAACAGAGAGGAAAATGCAGGAGTGACATCCCAGGACTGGGATGGGGCAAGACAAGCCTGGAGAAGGGGGAGAAGGATATTAGGTAAGACAGTTCAGCTAGAAAAGGGCTTACAGGAACCACTTGACTGCTTTCTCCCCCAATTCCATAGTCAAATACTTATACAAAGTAGTCATACTCAAGGGTACCAAGAGGGTCACTCACCAGTGCCAGGGTGGGGGCCACTCAATCATCTGTAAATACACTCGGATGCCATCCAGGTCCGAGGGGAGCCCTGGGAAGTTTCTTCAGACACAGCTGTGGTCCGAGGGGAGAGCCCCGGAGCGCATCACCTACTGCTCCAAGGAGGACCAGCTCCAGCTGGGTTCTTCACAGGGCTCCTCCTATCCCCTGGTCGGTGCGAGCTGTGGGAATCCACTCCAGCGGGTGCGGGGCTGCAGGACCAGGGCTTCGGTGCAAGCTTCGCGCAAGCCCTCAGTGTGTCTGCACTGCCACAATCCCTCATGCTCTTTTTACATTTGCCCTTCAATTTCGTCTCACTGCTGAGGAATTTTTAATCTTTTTTTTCTTTCAAAGTTTCCTCTAGCACAGAGAAAAGTATGTTGTATACTTCACATTATCCAGCCTTACATTTCCTCCTATCTTCTCTAGTCCTTTCTCCAGGTATTTTTTTCCTCCTTAGTTGTTTCCTGGAATTTCTAATTCTATTCACTATTTTCTGGCTCAAGCAGTGAAACCTCAATGACCAAGGAGATACTCAAATTACTAACAGTAATTAAGAGCATTCAACTAAGATGTTGCCAGGGGAGAATTTGTTTGCTAGATGACTGCCCGCATGAAAAGATTGTTCTACCTTCAGTTGTGTGGGATGGGGAGTGGTTATAACGCAAATGTGATTTGCTTCTGAAGCATGTATTTTTGGAAAGACAATTGGTATTTTGGTATCTGATCATAAGTAATGTGTGTTTTAAGACTGTTTTTCTTACTAGCTATATAATATATATTGAGATATTCTTTTCAATTTAATTTAAAATTTAAATATTTCTCATTCTGGAGAAAACTCTGAAATAGATTCAGGTCAGAGGCCTTTGTTACAGAGGCTGGGCCACTATACACCATCTTGATACCCATAAACATTTCTGAGACCCTTAGACAGTGACTTAATGAGTTATTGTATTATTATAACAAGAAGTGTATTATTACAGCTCATTGCCTTATCTCTAACAGTAGAAAAATGTGCTTTACAAAACAAATGTATTTTGTTTGGAACAGAGATGAAGGTGGGGTGGTTTTGGTTTTGTTTTGTGAAAGAATGCCAAAGCAGCTCTGCTACAGCAGCAAGAGCACTCGCTGGCAGTAACCAGAGGCTTAGATTTGCAATGTGTCTTCCATACACCACCCTGTTTTTCCCTTAGGAGAAAAATTAAAAGTGATTCTGGGAACAGCATGGGGAAAAAACAATCAAGATTTTGTGCAAAGTTTTGTGCTAGTATTACAGAACACAGTATTTTACAGCTTTGTCGCACAGGGCAATTACAATCTGTTACTACTGATGCTCTCAAGGGTGGAAGGACTCAAAGAAAGCATGTGCTTTTACAGCCAAGTATTTCGCTTTTGCTCATAGCGGTACAGAACAGCACTGTAGCATATTTTAGTTACATGTGAAGTCCATGCCAGTGCGATTCACCTTATCAGCCTTATGTGTTCAAGTCCAGCACACAGTCACTGAGCTGGCAGAGTACCAACAGCGAGGCTGTGGTAATTCCTTTTGCTGCTGAAGAAATTGCTTTAAAATTAACTTTTCGGTTCCATCAGTCCTTATCCTACACACTTAGATGCTGGTAAGAGGTCTGAAAAGGACTGACTGACAATAATTTGACTGAAACTATCAACGGTAGTTTCAAACGAATGACAACCACCCGGCTACCCAAGCTATGCTGCATTTGTAGCCAAAAAAAAAAAAAGTAAAGACTGTTGCTCGATAACTAACATAACCACCATAAAAACATACAGGTCACAGCAACACAAACACAAAGTGACATGGAAAACTAAGATACTTCATTTTGAAAATGGACTGGACTCACGTGTGTCTACCTGAGTACTGCAAATTCTTTTTTCTTTTCTTAAAAGTAACCCTTTTTAGCAAAAAAAAAAAAAAATCAATCCACACTTTCCACAGGACTTATTTCGGCTATTCATTTTTTCACTCATCATCTTATGTAAAAATACGTCATGGTTTAAGCCAGATAGCAACTAAGCACCACGCAGCTGCTTGTTCACCTCTTCTTCCAGGGGGATGGAGAGGAGAATAAAAGGAAAAAAAAAAAAAGAGTAAAACTCGTGGAGTAAGAACAGTTTTATAACTAAAATTAGGTATAATAATAATAATAAC
>NW_010427735.1:3765-4040 GCF_000710305.1 Buceros rhinoceros silvestris | reverse complement strand
ACGCCAAGCGCGAGGTCCTGCACCTGGGTGAAGGCAACCCCCAGTGCCAGCACAGCCTGGAGGGGAATGGGCTGGGAGCAGCCCTGCGGAGGACTGGGACATACTGGTGGGTGATAGATGTGACGTGAGCTGGCACTGCGTGCTCACGGCCCAGTCAGCCAAGTGTCTCCTGGGCTGATGACAGTCAGTGTGGTCAGCAGGTCAGGGCAGGGCACTGTCCCCCTCTGCTCTGCTCTGCTCTGCTGTGGGGAGACCTCCTGGAGCCCCAAGACCAG
>NW_010427735.1:412-3601 GCF_000710305.1 Buceros rhinoceros silvestris | reverse complement strand
TGATCCCCTCCGGCGCCTGGGCAGGAAAATATACAGAGAAAAGTCAGAGCGGGTCTGCAGGCCCATGAATTCAAGCTGGTCTTTCCTATTTATCCAGCTCACTGAAGAGCACAGAGCTGCTCTTCGGGCCTGTCTGAAAGCCGGGGAGGGGCTGATCAGCAGGGGCTGTGGGGACAGGACGAGGGGCAACAGTTAGACTGGTCATAGGGGAGAGATGTGATACGCTGAGAGTGCCGAGACACTGGCCCGGGCTGCCCAGAGAAGCCATGGATGCCCCGTCCCTCGCAGCCAGGCTGGACAGGGCTCTGGTGGAAGGTGTCACTGCCCGTGGCAGCGGGATGGACTGGGTGATCTCTGGAGCGCCCTTCTGACCCAAACCCTCTGTGATTTGAAGGGAGGCAGTGGCATGGGAGGGGCAGAAGGGAAGATGTGTTGGAGCAAAGGGGTGGCTGGATGAGGAGCCACCTCCAAGAGGAACCGTCTGGGAACTTCCAGGCCCAGGCCAGTGGGGAGGAGACATTTGGGTTTGCTCCTGCTCAGCAGTGTCTCTGTCCTGAGGACGGGGGCAGGACCAGTCCTGCAGCAGACAGGGACATGTCCTGGGGGGGAAGCTGTGACTCCCCACCCTGAGGAACCCCCTGTGTGAGCATCAGGGTGGAAAGTGAGGAGCAGCCTGCATCCCTATCCGTGCCCTGTATCCTTTGGGTCGCCGTGGTGCTGGAGCCCTAGGAGACCTCCACGGGTTGCTCGGCAACAGGGTGGTGTGACTCCAATGAGTGGCTGAGGGCGACTCGTCACCTTTGGGACAGTCCAGAGGGCATGACTTACCCTGGCCACTGGTCCTCGGCTCCCTGAAGATCAGAGGCAAAAGACACTTTCAGGTCCATCAGCATCCCAGCACTGATGGTGTGAAGGTGCCATGGAGCAGGTCCTTGCCCTGCCCAATAGTCTCCTCTTTTGGGGTGCTCTGGGGGTGCTTCGGAAACATCTTTGGAGTGTTTTCATCCTGGCTCGTCTTTTCCTGTGGCTTGCAGGTGGAGGGTGTTGACGATCTGAGATGACAGCCCTTGAGATGACCCCTGCACATGGGTGGCAGCCTGTTATTATGGGGATAAAAGGTTTTTCAAAGTTGGAAGGTTTTTGAGAAGCTGCCTTGGTGTCTTTGGTTTCCACCATCCATCATTATGGCATGGAAAAAGGACTTGCATAATGGCCTTGCTGTGTCCACCTTGTGAAGGCTCCCAGGCTGTGGTGTTGCCTTGGAATTTGTGGGTCTGGCCCTATGTCCTTGGCCTCCAACCATGTTGCTTGTACCAAAGCATCTTCCATCACCTGAACTTGGACATGCTTTGTGCTGAGAGGATGAGGACCCATCTCCTCCACAGAGTGACGCTTGTGGCGTGGTGGCCCAGGCGTATGTGTTGGCCTCGACCCTGGAACGGGTGGCAAAGAAAGGAAATGCCGTTTCCTGATTTTCCAGGCAGGATGTGCTTTTCCATTTCCACTCTCCAAGCTCAGAGAGGTGGGAGCTGGAGAAGGGCCTAGGTCACCGGCTCTGCCCGTGACCAGTGTCAGTGCTGTGATCCACCTCTTCAGAGGGGGCATGGTGTGGGTGAGGGATGGGACCTGTGCCACGGTGTGAGCTGTAGCCTGTCGTTTCTGGGTTGCTTCTGAGTTGGGCTTCATCCCAAGGGCCTAACTGTCACCTTTGTGGCACTGGACCCTGGGTCGTGGCGGGGCTGGGAAGCAGCGCTGTCCTGGCCTTCCGGGCTGTGAGGTGCTTCTGGGTGAGGCCAATGGGTTCTGGGTGGCTGCTGCCACCCATGAGACCCCAGCTGACCCTGGCATGTTTGCTCAGGACTTGGTCAGCTTCCTGGAGATGGCCCAGGCTTGAACAAGGGCTGGGTTTGTGCTTCGGTATGGTGAGGTTGGGCATGTTCACCTCCGGTGTCCTCTGGTGCTGCCGTCTCTGGTCATCTTGTGGCTGCTGGTGGTTGTTAGCTGTTGGAGACAGTTCTTGTCTCTGCTGCCGCTTGATGGGTGTTTCATTATTGCCTTCGCGAACCTGCCTTGAGTTCACCCCCGTGCTCCAGCTCTTCACAGGGGTGTCTGGACAATATCCATCTCCCACAGTCTTCCTTAGGAACGTCTTCAGGTGTAACCAAATGAGCAGCCCAGCTCCATCCACTTGGACCTCAGGTGGTCTCTTGGTGTCCCCAAGGGTCATTGGCTCTCCCTTATTTTTGCTGGGACCTGCCCTTGTGGCCTTTGTGCCTCTTTCTCTTCCTCAGAGACTGGCTGAGAAAAACAGTTTGGAGTCCAGATCCAAGTCCCGAGTCTCTCGCTTGAACATCCTGACCCTGAGGGGTCTCGCGCATTTTGCAGATCCCGGTGCTCTCAGCTTTGCTGCTTCCGTGCCCTCTAGGCTCTTCTCCTCTGTGTCCGCTTGCTGCTCAGAGGCAAGTTCCCGCTCTCCAGCTTCTCCTGGAGCTGGAACGTGGCCAGGGAGGACTGGTTGTGCCCAAGGAGCAATGCTGTCTTGGGGATGACTCGAGACCCTTCGACGCTGGTGCAAAGCCTGGTGGAGGGAGGTCTACGCTGGTGGGAGGCGCAGACCAAGTGCTCTGCCCTCTGCTTTGCTGGGCGGAGTCTGTCTGTAGGTTTGGGTCCAGGTCACGGGAGGGCAAATGAGCTCTTCTCATACTTGGAGGCTGTGTGGTGTCTTGCCTCCTTTTATAGACTCAGTTGGGTTGGAAGGGACCTTCAAAGATCATCTGGTCCAACTACCCTCCAGAACATCTAGGGACGTTTTGCACTGGACCAGGTGGCTCAAAGGCCTGTCCAGCCTGGCCATGAACAATCCCAGCTTCCCTGGGCGACCTGTGCCAGTGTCTCGCCACCCTCGTGGTGACCTTTTTCTTCCCTATGTCCACCCTACCCCTGCCCTCCTTCAGTTGACAACTGTTGCCCCTTGTCCTGTCCCGACAGGTGCTGGTAAACAGCCTCTCTCCAACTTTCCTATAATCTCCCTTTTCATGGTGAAAGGTCTTTGAGCAGGTCCAGGTCTCGACCGGCTGTGGAGAGCTGAGGGGTGGGAGTGGCTGGTGGCAGGGACGTGGCAGCAGGCCTGTGGACAGCCCAGGCTGGGTTGTCCTTCCCACCTTCCCCTCCTGCCTCTGTGCCATGACC
>NW_010427735.1:0-224 GCF_000710305.1 Buceros rhinoceros silvestris | reverse complement strand
CCCGGCGCTCCGGGGGTCCCCGCGGCCGCTCTCTGTCCCCGTTCCCGCAGCCCGTGGGAGCGAGCGCCTGAGGACGGCTGGCTCGGGGAGCGCTCCTCTTGCCCTCTGCTTTACCTTCTGCATCTCGCTAATCTGATGACCGGAGGTATGCGAAGCATTTCAAATATGGCCTCGTTAGCTGGCTCTGGACAGAGCACGCAAGAGGCGTTTCTTCACACTCCCAT
>NW_010427734.1:2244-2481 GCF_000710305.1 Buceros rhinoceros silvestris | reverse complement strand
CTGCCCCTGCACTGCCCGCGGCAGCTTGCCAGCGTGTTTATTTGTCTCCAGTCCCACCAGGCAGCCAGACTGGTTCTGCTCTCACTGCCGGAGGAGGCTCCCGCTGCCAAAAAACCCGCCAGCGTCATCGGGAGCAGATGGAGAGAAGATGGCACGTTCCCAGCTCTCAGCTCCCAGCCCTGCGCCGGGGACGGGGGGGGCTGGTGAGGGGCCGGAGGGCAGGGACAACCCCCCTCC
>NW_010427734.1:1688-1942 GCF_000710305.1 Buceros rhinoceros silvestris | reverse complement strand
GGGCAGCCAGCCAGTGGGCCCTGAGAATGCCAGACACTCCCTGTGCCGCTCTGCCCGGGCACATGCTGGGCACACAGGAACGGGGTGGCACATCGCCTGGTCCCCAACCTCCCCCGTGGCCTTGGCAGGAGACCCAGGCGTCCCGCGGACCCCTGCCCTGTCTGTCTGCAGGGGCGAAGGGGCGAGCAGCGCCCGGGGCAGGGACTTGAGGTGGGGGGGTGCCAGCCCTTCTCCCTCCACCCCCATAGTGGTGG
>NW_010427734.1:549-787 GCF_000710305.1 Buceros rhinoceros silvestris | reverse complement strand
GGAGGTTCTTGGGAGGCGTTTGGGGCCGCGGAGATCAGCTGAGCATCACCCGGGTGACGCTTCGCCGCCAGCCCCGGTGCCCCCACGAGCATGTTAATCCCCGCCGGCTGGTTAGCAAAGGGGCTGGGGGTGGTTATACTGGGGTTCTTAGCTGGGGGGCACTGGGAGGGTGCCTGGGGGCGTGCAGAGCTGTGCCAAGGGGATGCCAGGCAGTGCCCGGAGGATGCAGGGCTGTGCC
>NW_010427734.1:0-234 GCF_000710305.1 Buceros rhinoceros silvestris | reverse complement strand
TGGGGTGACGACATGTGCTGGGTCCCCATCCGGAGGGGGGGTCCACAGGCTGGTTCGAAGCCTGGGGGTGCCCGGGCCAGGCTGGCGCGCCGGGTTGGCTTCCCAGCTGCTCTGGTAATGAATTTACATGAGCCGAGCGTGTCGACAAGGCGGCAGTCAATGGCTGAGAGCACCGGAGTTAATAAATGCTTGTATAATGAGGGCAGAGGGGAGCGCAAGCTGCTGCGGCGGGCG
>NW_010427733.1:1784-2227 GCF_000710305.1 Buceros rhinoceros silvestris | reverse complement strand
GAGGAGCAAGATGAGGCCACCAGCCTCCACATCCTGCCGTCACCCCCACAGCCAGAAGCCACAGTCACTCCAGTCCCTGCCCCAGCGACGCTGGGTGACGAGGACACCCCCACCCTTACCCGATGTAGTTGGTCCTCAGGGAAATCTCCAGCTCCCGGAGCACTTGCGTCGACTCCTGCACCCGCCTCTTGAACTGGGGGACGGGGAGAGCCGTTGGCACCGTCCCCGCACCCCACCCACGATGGAGAGCAGGGAGGAGGGGGAGCCCTCACCTTCCTGCTTACGCCGCCCGTGTCCAAGCAGCTCTTCAGCTTCTGGATGTAGGCGGACGGTGGGGTTTTCACCTGGAAACGCTCCTACGAGGACCCAGAGAGAGGCTGAAACCGGGCCACTCGCCCACGGCATGGGGACATGCCACCGCCCCCGTGGCAGCCACCACGTCC
>NW_010427733.1:1314-1657 GCF_000710305.1 Buceros rhinoceros silvestris | reverse complement strand
CCCCGCCCCCGGGGCAGCCACCAGGTCCCCATCCCCCCGGTGCTGCAGCAATGTTTAATCAGGTTAATGAGGCGCTGACTCGCTAACGGAGAGGGATGTCAGCACCGGCCGGGTTGACGCCTGCACCACGAGCAGCACCTGGGGACAGGGATGGCATCGGGGACACTGCAACGCTTGGAGCTCATGTCAGGGCTGGCGGTCACCCCCCGAAACATCCCCCGGGGCTGGAGCAGCCCCAGCTCACCCAGCAACGGGCATCCTTGGTCAGTGGTGGGATGGGGACACCACTGGGAGGATGGGGACACCGGTGGGAGGATGGGGACACCGGTGGGAGGATGGGGGC
>NW_010427733.1:548-975 GCF_000710305.1 Buceros rhinoceros silvestris | reverse complement strand
CCGTGTTTCTTTAGAGACATGATGTCAGGGCAGGGTCTGGCGGGTCACCACATCCCTCCGTGCCACCGTTGCACAACCCCGGCCCCTGCTGCCCCTCCCAGAGCCACCCCAGCAGGACGTGACGTAGTTTCCGCCCTCCGAACGGCACAAGGCGGCTGCCGAAACCACGTCCGGGGCTTCCAGGAGGCCCTGGGTGCAGCTCCTGCCCCTGCGGTGCTCAGGGACACAGTGTCCCCTGAGGGACACCATGGGGTGACCGACAGAGCCGTTAATGGGGAACCCACCGTGACCCAGGCCGGGCTGGGAGCTCCGCTCGGGTCACAGGGGATATATTTTCTCCTAAGACCCGTTTCTCGGTGATCCGGCCCCCAGAGAAGGCAGGAGCTGGCACGATGGCACGTGGAGGTGACACACAGGCCCAGGTCAA
>NW_010427733.1:0-206 GCF_000710305.1 Buceros rhinoceros silvestris | reverse complement strand
TTGCAGAGAAAGCCGCAGCCGGGAGACGTGGGCGGCAAGGAGCCAGCACGGGGCACGGCTCCACCGAGAGCCCAGCAGGGAGGGTCAAATCAGGCTGCGGGGTCACAAACAGCCTCGGGGCGAGGCCACCGGGGCTGCCCCGGGGCTGCCGGGTGGGTCCCGGGATGGGCGAGCTGGCGGCAGCACCTGGATTCCCCTTTGCTGGG
>NW_010427732.1:38862-61067 GCF_000710305.1 Buceros rhinoceros silvestris | reverse complement strand
GGTCAATAGGCATTCATCTCAGCACAGCCTGGAAATCCTTCAGCACAGGCAGCTAGAGCTTTCCCAGGGCCTGGTCACATGGTTGTGTAGGGCAGCCCAAGGACTGCTTCACATCATACTCTACATTTCACGTTGGTGGTGCGTTTTAGCTCTGCCATCTCCCTGCCTTGGCACATTGCATGTCCCCCAGGTTAGCACACACTCTGTGAGGTGCCCGAGTCTGGATCTCTGTGGGCTGTGGAGAACGTCTAGTGTGAGCATTTTCACACTTTCTAAGATCTTGTTGGTTTTCAGGTATTAGTGTAGCTGAGGATGTGGCCCACAGGATCTGAAAACCAAAAGTAAAATACAGGAGAGACATTGGGTTTCCCCTTCATAACAGAGCATTGTTGTTCTCCTGCTGGACTGCAAAATAGGTTTCTTTTTTCCTGTTGCCCTCAAAGACTAAACAAGAAGAAAAAAGTCAGCAATTTGGCAATTAAAAAAAAAAGTTAAAAAAAAGAAGAAATCTTGCAACGTAATTTTCAAGCCCTGCTTTGCACAGTAGAGACAATTGAAGCATATTAGAACACCATGTGGGAAAATGGCTTTATATGGAAGATGCAAATAGAAAAGAATAATTAAAAGGTAACAGAAGACTGGTCCACTTAGTGCTGAAACAGACACCCACGGCTTAGGAGCACCAAATAAAATTACCCTGACAAATATCCACATAATCCTCCCATCTTCTCTTTCTCTTTAGATAAGAGCAGGACAGAATATTCCAGGGATTTAAGGCATCATTTGTTTACATGGTCATATTTTAATCATCTGCAATGAGCTAAGGTTACACAACCCCAGCGTTCAAACAATCCCCTACCTTGCTGTTTATAAGAAGTGGGGCCTGACATTCATAATGTTCCCGGGCTGCTCCAAGGGGGCAGGAGGAGAGGGATGGGGAGGGAGAAGAGGAGGACGGAGGAGAGAAAGGTCAGCTCCCTTTTTAAGCATTTCTGAGCTTGCTGGAAGCTTTCAGTGTGTGGGTGGTAGGTGTATCAGCTGACATGGGGAAGTGCAAGCGTGAAGTTGGCCACCCAAGACCTCAGGGTCACTGCTGACACTCCAGATCTCTGAGCTGGGGAAGGCACCTGCTCCCTTGCCAAAACAAACCATCTCCTGCTATGGGCATACTTGAAAAGACCTGCTTTTGTCAGCCCGGGGGAAGAGAAAAGGGAGGGGGCGAGGGGAGAGGAATTAGAGGGATGTGGGGGCTTTTGGGTTTACTTAAACAGTCTCAAATAACCAGTTTACAATGCAGTGATGTTCTTAAGAATTTATTAAATGGGGGGGGGAAAGGAGCTGAGGAGACTTGACTCCAGATCTGGTGAGCATTAATATGCATCGTGCTAGAATTTCATGAGGCAAGCGAGTTTTGTAGCCCTTGCTCTGGTGGTCCTCTGCTGACAGGATCTCAAGCCGCTATTTGTTATCTTTAGGCCTGATAAGTACATCTGGTTTTGATTCAGGTGGCCGCGAGCTTGTCTCAGAGTTGAAAAGGGTGCTTCGCTCAAATTGAATTTTCTCACAAATTTCAGGCTGGGATGAGAACCAGAAGAAGCTGGGCCCTGTCACACAAAACTCCCGTTCTGCTTGCTCGGCCCTTGGGCTCGTAAAAACCTGGCACAAATCAGTTTCACCTGTTTGGCTAAGTGAGTACATGCTAAAAGTAATAAAGCTATTAGTGCAATCAGATATTTCTCCGCATGTGTTCTGATGTAAAAAGAAAAAAAGTAAAAAGAGAAAGAAAGCAGGGAGGTGAACTCTTCTCAACCCTGCCTGTCACACATCTTCCTGCGTCCTTGTAAATTAGTTGCAGAGAGGCTTCCGGCGGTTCTCCACGCCTTTCTGCCTGGGCATCGCAGGTTGGCAAGGAGACATGGCTTCAAGAAGCTGTTCGACTCCACAGCCCTCCTTAGGAGAGCAATTTAAGTCGCTGCCTGAGGTGAAGCGGGGAAGGGGCTGTTTTTGTCATACACCTTCTCATGCTTTGGAGATTTCTTTGTGCTAGTACCAGACTTGCCCCCCACTTTTAGACAGTAAATTCCCACCTGACTCTCCCATGAGGACTTCTTCAGTGCCTGAGCAACCTGAGAGCTCCTGTCCCAGATATAGTCACTTCCAGCAGCAGGACAGGGCCTGGATAATTAGCTCCTGGCATGCTATAAAGTTTGCAACAACACATGCTTCTGAAACCATTTCCCAGTGCTGTGTACTGTCATGTCCTCACAGCCGGTGTCCATGGCTTATGGGAAAGACTTTTGGGCAAACTTAGAAATGAAAGAATTTAAAGAGGCGTCTGGCCCCAAACAGTGACCAGTGACATCTTGAATTAACTCTACTCTGGCACCGTATTTTATTACCCACGAATTTGTGGCATTCCAGTGGTGTCTTCTGCTTGTGCAAGATGCTCTGTAAAATGCTCTGGGAGCATGCCGGAGAGAAGATACCATAAAAGAATACTCTGGAACTCTTCACTCTGCTCCACTTGAGGAACCTTCAGAACAAAACATGGGGCGTATTTTGTTTGATCTATTATCTGTTTTCTGCATTCCTTTTTTACACTTTGTTGTACTTTGTTGTACTTTGCTTTGTGGTGCATTTTTCCTTGCAGTGTCTTCTCTTATGTCTCGTTTTATAAGAAGCTTCACCAGCCATGGAGATAAGAAATTACATTTGTGGTACGTTTGTCATGCTGTCTGAAGGTAGATAGTTTTACCTTAACAAAATGAATTAAACAAGCCCCTTTGTATAAAAGCCTCACAGAGATATTTTGAAATTGTGTTAAAGCAACTCCCTAACCTAGATCTGACTAAAGGAATAAAAAGAATGCTACTGTTGGCATTTTTCATAAGTATTTCTCCATATTTTCCAAAACTAAAATGCTATAAAAATATAAAACATCTGTATAGCTCTTGCTGAGAAAGGTGTCATTCTTGAGGAAAAATTTACTGAATTTCCCTTAGAATGTTTTATATGTTAACATAGTTTTTTAAAAAAAGTTGACCAGCTTTACCAGTTCCTTCTCCTAAACCTAAAATGAAGGAAAACTGTCTGCTTTCTGATATGAATGGTCAAGAAAGTGCAAAAAGTTATACCCATTTCCTCTAATATTTAATAGCAGTTATTTAACATGCTAATTCATGAATTCTCAGAAAAAGTACCCCATTTGCATGCTCCATTTGTGTACCCAAGGTCTGAGAAGAATTTGCTTTTGAAAGTGTCCTTTGTAACTTATCGTGGTCCCTTCTATTTAAAGTGCTATCTAATGAAGACATCATACCTTGCCACTGTGGGTTCTCCCCAGGGAGCGAGCATTTCTGCAGAGCATACAAACGGCACAGTTCCCAGTTCGTGACTGAGCTCTGAACAAAGGAAGAGATGTGAAGGACGCTGAGAAGACCACTGGCCATAAACCAAAGGAGGGACTGAATGCTAGAGCCAAAGTATTTCTGTCTATGAAGACCAATGGGGATAATTTCGGGGAGTGTCGCATTCTTATGCAGGCTGATGGAGACAGAAAGCCACAGAGTATTTGAGTGTCTTCTTTGGACAAATTCTAGGCCACTCGGGTGCTTGGAAACATCTGAGGGACCTCTTCATGGCTGTATGGGATTTCCTACAGCAGTTACCTACCAGATGGAAAATCTGCTGCCTTTGTGGGATCCCCAGACTCATAAATGCAATACCATGAGACATCTCCTTTGGCATTTGGGGACTACTGTGGAAACTCATTTCTGTGACTGTTCTGATACCACCAGGAAGGTCACTGACCCACTCTGTCAGACAAACATGTAGATAGAACTTCCAGACAATGTCTGCCCCATCTCTTCAGGCTGTAGCTTTCCTTTCAAAAAAAAAAAAACCAAACCCAATTGCTCTTAACCTTATCTCTATTTATGTTATTGGGGCCATCACTCTGAGCCTGTCATCAGGCTGACTGAATCCATGGCGTTATGGAGGCCATGGTCCTCTTCCACTCACCTTCATTTACTTGTCAGGGAGTCACCCAGGTCTAGGACAGAGAGGCGAGATACGGATGAATGCATGCACACAGCATATCCACATAGGGCACGGTTCTGGCACCCCTGTTCACACCAGTCTGCTCTTCTAGCATCTCATCTCTTGCATTTCCTGCAGATGTGAGTAACGCACTGGTTACCATAATGGCAAGAGTCATATAAGCAGCCTTTGTGACTGGGTAGTACAAAATTGATCGCTGATTTCCACACTTTCTGCCCTGATTGTCTCCATCTAGTTGTTCCTCAAGCTGCCAGTTCGACTTTCCCAAATTCTAAGTGAATGCAGCTTCTTATCTTTCATCCACTTCTGACATCCTGCCTTGCCTTTGCACCTGACCTACAGAAATTCCCCTCATTCTTGCAGTGTTTCTCTAGGCTGTGAATCACAGAAAAGAATGGGAACAATCGAAAGAGAAAACATGCTTAATTTCTGCCAGTGAGATGCTGCTCTCCACCCACACCGGTCTTGTTTACGTGGCTGTGCACATAGCAGGGCCCTTTCTAAGCTGACAAAGTTCACAAAGGGGCAGCAAATCCAGCTCACCGCAAGGTCACGGTCAAATGAATGTCTGCAGTGTTTCTTGGCCCCTCCATATGATCTTTAAGGAGGAGGCAGATTAAAGGGAAAGACATTGAGTCCAGGACTTTTTGTCTCCTAAGTCATGGGGACAAAACATCGCCAGCTGAAGAGCAGCAGCAGGAGCATTGAAGCAGGGCAGGCTGAGGAGACAAGGAAAGGGTAAGGAAGCAAGTCAATGTCACTATCCCTGCAGGAGCTGGGGATCATAGCAGCAGAGTAACATGGGGTTCCTCCTTTGGTCTTCATGCTGCGGCCAACACAACTCTACCAACCACAATTTGTCACCTGCCCTATCTCAAAACACACCCTGTTGCTCACATCAGTTCAGAACAATTTTTCCTAACTCCTTTCTGTTCTCTCAGCTAAAACACAAAGCAGCAGAATTCACTCAAAAACCAAAATCTCAGTACTTTGCTGTTTTTGTAGTAAGCTATTTTACAATGATGTATGATTTTCCTCTTTACCTTTCTCGTCTTTCTTTCCGTGAAATATTTTCCAGCAGCCACAGCCTAACAATAAAAGCAAAATATTTAAAGTACCAAGAAAAAAACCGTGATTTAAAGTGGTTGAAATAGATCACAGCCACAGAAAGCACATAGAAGCAGCAAAAACGTTAAAACTTCAGAAGAAACATGCTTTAAAATGGAGGTGTTGAGCAAAGCAGGTTGGAATAAAGTCTTTTTTTAGAGCTCTTGTTTTCTAGGTTTTCTCTCTACAAAATCTTGTGCTGTTTGTCTTTTGCTTTTTATATATCATACAATTCCTATGTGAAATTCTGTAAATTCAGAACTGTAAATATGTATTTTATAATATGCACAATTTTTTGTTAAATAAAATTTAAAAAGGTGGAGGAAAAAATCTGTGTTAATTCAATATGTCAGAAAGATGCTGGAAATGGCAGGATACAGGATAAGACCAGAAAGGACAAACATATTTACTTATTCTATGGAAGGGTACATGCAGTCAATAATATTATACTGGGGTTTTTTTCATAGTTTTGATTACAGAAGTGCTTAGGAGAAAGAATTACTTCTTTTTACTTTTCTCCATTTTTTAAATTAGATCTTTGAAGTTTACCACAAGCATAATTGCTTTTTGAGATATGATTAATGTTGAAGTGACTTACTTATAATATTTAAAAGGTGTGAAATAAATCAGAAGTGAGTTTTGGGAAGAAACGACCTGTTTGTACAATACTAGATATCCAGAAAGTCAGAATATAATTAACCTTCTGTAGCCAAAGGGCAATGGATAATTTCATATTTCTAAGTTAGACAACAATATTTGAACAGAAAGAACTCTATTACAAAGTCAACAAACTTGAAGTTATGAAAGAGAAGAAGAGGTAGAAAGAAATGTATAGTTCAGAATGTATTTGTTTCTTTATGGATGGGTATTCTCAGGACCTATCTTTCAGTTTATTTAATTTTCTATTTCCTTTTCTCAGATCACAAATAATCCATACAGAGACTGTAATTCCCTATATGTTTTGTTTACTGATTGCAGTAGAAAATTTCATCCTATCACTTCTAAGGACGTTTTGCAGGAAGAGAAACAGCCTCATCTACAACCAGCTGAAATGTGAGGTGGGAGTGGAACCAGAGCGCCCCAACCTCACCTACGTTCTTTGCGAAAGGCATGGAAAAGGTGTGCAAAGTGTACACAAATTTTATTCAGTTCCTAACCCTGACCCATGCTTCAGTCCATTCTTCTTGTTGCTTTGACTTAAAAAAAATGTATGTACATTTTTTTTTCCTTGCCCCTTCCTTTGTATCCACTCTCTTTGACCTGTGCTGAGGTTTTGTGTGAAAGCACCAAGCCAAAACACAGGCTTTCTCTCTGAGTACTCCCAGCTTACCTGG
Organism: Buceros rhinoceros silvestris; assembly: GCF_000710305.1. Lineage (NCBI taxonomy): Eukaryota > Metazoa > Chordata > Aves > Bucerotiformes > Bucerotidae > Buceros > Buceros rhinoceros. Next base: position 54,567 of record NW_010427732.1, on the reverse strand, counting down.
AGTTACATGCTACTGGGTATTGGGTGACAGATTTTGTCCACACTCAGGGACACGTATCATTCGGAGAAACTGCCAAGGAGCACCCCTGCATTTACCCTGTAAGCTACACCTGAAATTTCATTAGTGAGCCTTGGGGCTCTGGTTCATGAAGGGGGGCACGGCTGTTGCAGCTGAGAAGGAGATAGATAGTCCTTGCATGTCTTCCCCATCCTACATGTGGGGATGGGTCATCTTCACATGAGCAAACTCCCCCAGTTTCTAGAGAACCATTGAAAGGCAGAGTTTGGTGAGGATTTAGCTTAAAATACTGTGTGGTAAACCATGTAGTAAAGCACAGTCAAGGATGATCAGGGGCTGCAGCCTCTCCCAGTCCAACAAATCCCATCTCCACTTTGTGAACTGGGGCACAGGCACATTTATACATCACAGATTTTAAAGACAGTAGGGAAAACTGTTGCCATTTTAGCCTGACCTCCTACGTGTGTTTTAAGGCAACCTAGCTTGACAGACTTACTGCAATTAAACAATTACTTTTTTCATTACATCTTGAGCCCTTTTCCCTCAGAAGAAAGTTCAGCATATTGGAAAAGCTGCTGTTCCCGCACGCCCTTACACGGAGTTCACAGAGTGAAGTGTAGTGCAGGCTGGAGCAGATTATAGATTCAGGAGTTTCTTATCATTCCTGTATTCAAACAGAAAACATTTACTGATGCTTTTTTATGGCACTGAGCTCTTTCTATTGTCATTTTTGCTTTGTCAAAATGCTACAAAAATTAAGCATGGACAGACCTGTAGTGATAATGATCTGTGAGGTACACACTGTGAAGCAATAAAGAGCCCCTTAAAGTTAGTGGCCATGGTGGCCTGAGTATGCCCAAAGGCATTTGAGAGGTTAAGGTTGAAAACTTGGGTCCTAAGAAAGTTTGGAAGATTTTAAATCTGAACAGGTTCCCGAAATACCCACTAACCAGTTTTATCAAGAAACCGTCTATCATTTGGGAAAGGCCAGAAGAGAAGTAGTGGAATAGTATAACTCGTGCACTGTAAACCTGTCTGGGTATTTCTGTCATTATTGTCAAATTAAAGTTATATTAAAAGTTACATTAAAATGAAACACTTTCTGTCTGCCTGGCTACATAAATCTAGGTGGAGAAAATCGGACCATTTGAATTGGACATCGGATATGGCGTTTCTGCACCATCAAGAAAATGGCTGCACATTTTTTTAATTGTTTCCCTCGCATATTATTTTTAAACAGTCTTATAAAAATGTTTTCCTTGTTTCACTCCCCACTGAATTAAGAATGCTCATGAATGGTTGCCAGTTGGCCTACGGGGTAGTCATTCCAGCAAGCAGCAATGAGAAAGTATGAAGCAGTTTTTGGAAGAACTACCTTTCCTTGCAAAATGCACTAGATTTTGCACAGCTTGAAATAGATGCCTTTTATTCCCTGATGACCGTTTCCTTCAGCTTCAGAAGAAAGAAGGATTTCCTAACCAGTGAACGTAAAGAAGACCTGCGTGTACTACTTGCGATCTCCTTTGCAAGTAAAAAAACATTTGCTATTTCATTGAAATTTAAGTGACTTATATTCTCCAAAGAGCTTGACTGTCCATTAAGATAGAGGTCTCTTGTTGCTGTGGGCAAGTACGGTATTTAATTCTCTCCCTGGCCCCTCCAGCTCCTGCCTTCCTCACCAGCACACATGTGCACACACATTTCCACCTACAAACTGATGATTGCCGTGTAGTTGCTTCATTATAGTTCTTTTTTATGGGGTTGGGGGGCAGTCACCGTTTCCTGAAAAACATCATCATGTTGACATAAAAAATGATGTTGGAGATGTATGGAAAATAAGGACAATGACAAAATTATTTTGTGCTGCCAGGTTATCGGAAAAAAAGCCGTATGAAAAGGTGCAAGAGGTGGTTCTGTTTCTGTTGCTGGAAGAGAGAGAGGGGAAGTGAATTCCCGCTAGAGCAGCTGCACTCACCACTGGTGTCTGGAGCTGCTCACAGCGAACAGAAAAGGAGACAGCTATTCCAGTTCATTGTACTAAAACCAAAAGTCAAACAGTTTTCAAAAGCAAAGTAAAAGAAAAAAAAAAAGACCATCAGGTGGAAGAAAAAGACGATGACTAGAAGTGCGTTACATGGTGAGACCGAAGGCACCGGTATCAGACTGAACTGCAGGAGCTCCCTGCCCTGCTCCACTGACCCCCTGCCTGAGGGGCATGGAGGCTCCCTGGGGCCACCAGGGCCACCAAACAATCGCTGGTTTGTTGCAGGGACTGGCTCCCTGGGGCCGCCAGGCCCAGCTGGATCAACACTCTCTGCTCCCAGACTAGCCTGGGGAGCTCCTCCACAGGGCAACGCCAAGCAAACCTACTGGAAGTGTGAATAACTGAAGGATTTGAAGAAAAGGAAAAAAAAAAAGCCTCACGATGTTAATTTTCCACTCTGGCGCTTGCTTGATGCTTTCATCTCTCAGACAGGCCTGAAAGACATCCAGACCCTGGGACCAAATCTCGATCCTGACCCCAGCAGCAGAGCAGGGACCTCACATTGATTTTTAGGAGTCCCCACCACACAGGAACACCTCCCTGCTCTGCCTGGCTCCTCACACGGTGCAGTTCATTTCTTTGTGAGCGCCATGGCAGAGGGAGCAGAGTGCCCACGGGGGACACACACCTCTGTCCCAGGGCTCTGCCTTGAGCAAACCACGGATCTGCTCAGGAGCTCTCAGCCTGCAAAAGGGGCACTGACGGTTTGCTCCATCTTTCGTGAAGCTCCACATGAAAGTTGCAAGAGCTCACAGAGAAATGCCAGGGAAACCTGGAAAAAACACCTTTCATAGTGATCTTTTCTCATTTCTGCTTTCGAGGATTTGGTTTCTTTCAGTGTGCTCTGGACTGTGTCATCTGGCAAGAGCTGGCTTTATCTAGATCTAATTGTTTTCTCAATTAAGCCAAGAGAGAGGGAGATTTCTCCTCTTGAATTACTAGGCTCATTTTAAAAAGATAATTTAATGGCTTAATTTGGTGACATTAAAATTAAATTTTAACTTCAATTCTGCACCACCACCGACACACACACACACCCCCACACCCCCACACACTCCCATGCTGAGGCATGTAATGAATGAGTTCCCTCCTGGGAGGGGTAAATTTCTCTTGTGTTTTTCCTTAGTGGAGAAGATATTGGTGAGGAAGAAAGTAAGAAATGAGTTGAAAATAATAAATCTTCTCATGTTTGGATCCTAATTCAGAGAATTAAAGCTGGGCTAAGAAAAACACAGGTTAATCTTGACAACCCAGAATGTCATCAAGAGCAAGATCTTCCTGATGCCACCAGGCTGCTTCTACACAGATCAAATCGTGAGGAATAAAAAAAATTGGTGAAGGTATCTTTAGTCGGTTTTGAAAACACAGCACTCTGTGTCCCCTTTTAGTGCTGAACTGGGTAGACCGTGGTATGGGTAGCATGTTCCCCTCTTTCATTGCTTAATCTGTGAAGGTAAGGGGGCTGTGAAGGGCCAGGTGGAGAGGCACATCTGCTTGTTCCCTGCCTCACCAATGGTCTCCAAATGCAGAAGAATAACATTGGTTAGCTGACTTGGACTGTTTAGTCTTACCTCTCCCCTTTTCAGGTCCCATTTCCTGTTCCCCCCACACCAAAACCTTCCTCCATCCCTTTCCACCATCCTCAGCACTGCCAGCTCACCAACAAGGCTCTGAGCAGCAGCCAACAGAGAGGTCCTGACCCCACCATCCTCACAGAGAAATCCCATGGGTAACTGGTTGTCCTTGCATAAATTCTGCTCCTCCAGACAGGCCTGGTGGGTAGTCATTCAAAGTTAATAATTTCACTGGGATTTGTGCAGTGTCCTGGAGGTTTCCAGTCTGGAGATGCTGCTAAGCATCCAAATCTTGTGCTAATCTCTTCTGTGATGGATGGTTTTTAATGTTTCTGAAAATCAGGGTCGGGGTCGGGGGGGAGGTTGCGGGGGGTGGGAGGTGGCAGGCTGGTGGAGGGAGGGACAGTCTGGAGGAGCAAGCAAAGAGAGCAGCAGAGCCATCCATCCACTGCTTCTTCACAGACAGACTGGAATTTTAAGGGGTTTTATACTATTATAAGTTACTTTTCTGGATCCTATTTAGACACCCTTTCTTACGCTTTGCACAGACAAATCTCTTAACTGCAGCTAAGGTCAATGTGAACATTGTCTCACAAGGATGTTAGGAACATTGAATAGGGCCTTTTGTTCCAATATTCACTTTTATTTTTCTAAACATACAGCGACACTTCATAAGCCAATGACAACACAGCTTTAGAAAAAGCTAATGAAGGATTAACGTGCCAAAAAACCTGTTAAAATCTGTTAAAGAACGGCAGTTACATTAAGAACACTAGCTCCTGCGAGCTGAAATGAAGTGATGTGGTTCTACTAGTACTGCTATCAAAGGACTGAAAACACTCAGGCGGCAGCTATATTATGCTGACCTCCAAATTCATAAGCTAGAAGATTTAAGTTTGTTGATCGATGGTGTTGGGTTTTTGTGATACAATTCAGGAAGTGTAGATGATACACTTTCTTCCTTTCTTGAATCTTTACACAATTTTTTAAACATTAGACGACTACTTATGCTGGCCTTACAGAATTATTAGCAATTTTCTTTTCCTAAGAAAGTTTACCTTTTAAACATGTGCCTCATCACATACCCATATTTTAATCTCCGTCATACACAAAAGATCCTTTTCACATCTCATCTCTTCTACACACAACCCGTTGCTCATACCTCACATGTCAATGTCAAGAACAACAGAAAAATGACAAAGCAGACTTTCTAATGTCAAAAATTTTCAGTGAGAAATGTAATAATTTTGGTCATTTAAATGTCCTTGTATTTCAGAAATAAAGGCATTTAAATTATATTTAAACACAAACCTCATTCCACATTTGAGTACTAATTTAAATTATAAATGTTTTCTAGAGAACATTTCCTCAGAAGTTGGATAATTCACAATGAAACCTTTCAGTAGCTCATAGATTTTAACTAAGAAAAAAAGTAATTGCCTCGAGAAAAATCGGTAAGACTATTCCTTCATAATTCTGTTTGTCAGTCTTGTCTGATCTTACTTAGGACCAGTCGTACTTTCTTTCTAGGCATGCTTCTAGAAATGATAACCATAAACATAAAAGTTAGACTTTAAAATTGAAAGTCTAATGCTCTCTGCTAATTTCAGACTCCTCTGCGTAGGCTGAGAACATTTCATGTTGAGCGCTGCACAGAAAAAAGCTGGCAAAAAATTAATGTCCGGTGTGACTCTTCAAAGGAGCCCCTGAGATGATTCTGCCCCTTAAGTACAGCCGTTGAGTCAGTAGTGGTGGATTCAGAGGTGCAGTGAGGCCTCTGAAATGCTTTTCAAATATTTTTACAAGAAATGGAGAGATTTTGTCCTTGAGAATTCCATGTGCCTTGCAGAGGGCTCATAAATAAACAGCTTTCAGGATAATGTTTCACACTTCAGCTAACTCAAGAACGGAGAATATGTTACTCCAACGATTTCTAAGGAAAAGAGTTCCTCGCAGAACTCTTGCAGAGCCTCGTAAAATACAGAAGTGCTTTCTCTCAAGCTTTGCCTCCATATGACTGAGTGAATTAATTACCTGTATTATTCAGTCTGTTTAGTCACCCTGGTCGCATATGTACCTGTGATTTTATTACTGAGTTTTCAGTGTTTGCTGGTTTCACCCTCACCCCTCCCAAAGTGTTTCTTAAAACCCTCAACACTTCTTTTCTGGTTTTTGCTTGGCTTGGGGGTTTTTTGTTGGTTTTGAGGGTTGTGTTTTTTTAAATGTTTCCTGTTTCTCTCAATTTTGATTTGGTAGCTCCATCAGAATAGCAGAATATCATTCAGTGTTCTCTGAATAAGCACTGTAGCCACAGATCACGCATGCATCTGTTTTCACTGGGTGTGAACAAGAATATACTGATAAAAAAGGTCCCTTCTCATTCACCTACATTTTAAGCAGCAGTTACAGTGAACACAATAGAAAATCCCTACAGTAAAAACTGCCGACTGCCTGCTTAGGTTTTAATTTTGTCCAAGTTATTTGATCTATCCTGTTACAAGAGAAAAAGGTTTTATATCTCACTTTGCTATATAATTTAAGAAACCTCTGTGCCATGCATGACAACCCCTTTCAGAGAGTCTGAGATCAGGGGTCTGAGCTACGACTTCTGAGTGACTTCTATCCTCTTTATCAGATTCTAAATCAGGTTGAAGTTATGAGCACTGTGTTTTTCTTTGCTGCATGCTGCTGCTTCTGGTGGGGTTTCTTGACAGCCTCTCAGCTCCTAATTCAGGCTATCTGTGAAACGCACAGAAGTGTGCTGTGGGGAGCAACTCGCCACTCTTCCTCTATGATGAAAATTAGCAAAAACCATTAATATTTCTGAATGAAGCCAATTGATTCATCTACTAATGAGAAAAGTCCCTGGCAAATAAAAGTGACAACAAGTTGTTTTGTATTGCTCCCTCCTCTTCTGCTGCTTCCAGCTTTACCTCACGGAATTTAAAATCTATTCAAACTGTGCTGTCCCATGCCTGTGCCTGTGTTGTAGGATGATAACTGCTCATTACAAGCAACTGCTCACTTCTTTACATTAAAGAATAAATTGTTGATTCATACCTATGTTAGTGCAGATATATCAATCCTAATTAACATGTAACCATAAACGTATTTGTTTTTTCAGGTCATTGGTAAAAATTCAATATTTCTTTAATCATTTTCACTTTATCCTGCAAATAATATTTTTCCACTGTATTGAGACAAAAATTTAATTGAGAATCAAATATTTTATTCAAGTCATTTTGTTTCCTGGATTGCCTTGCCAATTAAAATTTCATTTTAGTAAATTATATCTGGAAATAGTTTTGTTCTCAGGAGAAAAACTGAGCCATTTCACTTGGAGAGTGTCAAAGCAGTACTGTGAAGCTCCCTCACATTCTGTGGAGGGGCTTTTATTTCCCAGTAGAGACTTTTCACCAAAATCAGGAAACGCACAAAACACCAAGGATGTGCACCATGGCCACAGCAAACGCTTCAAAGTTGTGGCTAAACCCTCCTGCAGGATTTTTAGCACTACCCACACCTCTATAATTTTTAGTGCAAGTGAGCTAAAAGAAGGATACTTCATGGGAAAAAAATGTGTTGAATTGGAGAACACAATTGACAAAACCAGTGGCGCCTCATAGGGACCGAGCAGAGCTTCGCAGGGATGCCCTCGATGACCATGTAGTTTAAAAGAGAAATGGCGCTTTTCAGTAACTTGTCTGCTTGCTTGGTGGTTTTCTAAACGGCGCCTTCATCCACATGCCGCTTTACAGCAAGTACAGGGTTGCTTACAAACCTGAGCCCACAGCAACACTTGTAAAATCCGCCTGAAGCTCCTTTTCTCCCTTAAACTGTGGCTAGGACGTGGAGGAGGGAAAGGGACAATGGGGGCTGCCGCGGTGGCGGATGTTGCCGTCCTTTCACCCAAAACAGGGAGAAGGACTGCCGGTGCGGTGGTGGCCTTGGCTGGCTGGCTGACCTCCCTCTGACTCGGGGCAGGCAGAAACAGAAAGATTTTGTGCTCCGGCAGAGCTGGGCCTTCCCGTGACCCGGGCGAAACCCTCCAGCCGCTTTCCCACAACGCCGCGCCGAAGCCTAGCTGCAGCTCTCCGTTTATTTTTTCAGGTGAGTAGAGGCTGTATCAAGTACTGGTTTCTCAGTTGCTTTTAATTAGGCTTCTGGAAGCTGCTCTTTCATCTCAGGCAAAGCCTGCGTCACTTCGCTCCAGCTATTTTCGGTTCTAAAGCCGCGGGTTTGCTTTCATGCGGCTAATTGAAGGCACACGGGAAAGCAGAAAAGGGCTAATCCCAACGATTTGAGATATTTTACGGTTAGGGTAAAACCACACATTTTTTAGCTGCAGAGAATCACTTTCTAAATTTTAACCTTCCAACCGCTTTCCTGAGGGGAGGGGGTGGCTCATGGGAGAAATCAGCTGCAACAACACGAGACCCCCACGGGATCCCACACGCTCTATGAGGAGGTCGAGCAGGTGATGGAGACCCGATGTGCTCTAATAGACTGTCTTTGTTTTAAACTCTTGCTCTCCTGGCTAGCTCCTCCTTGTCTTCCAGGTAAGCAGGTGAAGAAAGCCAGGGGAAGTCCAACAAATTGACAACTAAAATTTCAAGGTGTCATGCAGGGATGTTCAAGGTGTGTGACTGCCATTAACATCAGCTGGGCTCCTGCAATGAGAATTGCCTTTGTGCGTTTGAAAATGAAGCAATAAAAGACATTTCACCAGGTTATAGGAGATGTTCATAGCTACTGCCCAAGTTCTCGTGGCCTTGGTATTCATCACTCTGTCCTGCTCAAATCTGCCGCATGACCACGTCACCTTGTGCACAACAGGTCATTGGTACTCTGTAGCTGATGGTGGTGTGGTGTGTTGCTGCACGTGTTGCTGCGCGTCACTGTGTGTTTTGAGTGGCTGGTTCTCCCATGCACCCACCCATCTCAAGCAGACACACGCATCCGTGCTGCGGTTCTCCTGCTGGGAACTCCTCTGCTGCTGAAGTGCTGCGTGTAGCACACCGTATGGATAGTCATCGTTAACAAGAAGCTCATCATCTCTGTGTTTCTCAACACGTGAAGAAATCACTGTAATGACAGCTTTGGAGCTATGCTTATAGACACACGCACTCTAGAGGCAACTGGGTGAAAGCTAGTGCAAATTTATTTAAAATGCCTGTACTGGCTATGGGTTTATATCTGTTGTGAACCCAGCCACAGTCTGAGACACCTGAACCACATTCTCACACCAGCGACTGTTTCCAATATGAGCCTGCCACCCCGTGATACAGTCGCTCATTTTCTCAGTAGTGCCAAAGTGCAGAAGGGCTTTTGACAAGTGTTTCTTCTATAACATCAGTGTCTGACACTCCATAACTCGCATTTCTAATTGGGCTTTGAGGCAGATAACCCTGAGCAATACTCTTGTGTTGTATTGTATTTTTAAACACACACACACATATATATAATATATACAAAACATGTTTGTATCTACATGTATGTATAAATACATATATACCAGTTTGCAATCTTCTGTTCCTGAACATGTAGCAGCATGGTTTGTGTAGCAGTTGAATGAATAGCACAAGCAGTTAGGAGCAGAAATCCCTCCAATCCAAAGAGGTGACAGAGCTACAGACTGCCAGAGAAGGCCCTCAAAAAGTTGAAGTAACAGTCATTTCCTGCCCTAGCTGTTGCACGGGCCTTTGACAGCTTTTGTCTTTCATTATGGAGTCATATTTTTTTCTTCTGGCTAACTGGTGTAGTGTGCAACACATCGAGCACATGAGCAGCAATGAAGAAACATGATGAACCAGAGAGATCAGGGATAAATCTGGTATGCTAGGCTATGGGAAGAGTTCTGAGTTTGGACACTTTTCTTCCTCTGGCAGTTCAGAGACCTGTAAGAATTCAGGAAAGAATTGAATTTACGTTCACTGCACCTTGATTAAGTTATCTAGATGAACGGACAAAGTTTTGCTGCTATTTATCCCTGCACACTCTGCGTACAAACTTTTCCTCTCCAGAATATGGGTGCAACCTCTTAACTCACAGTGGTGTACGCCTGTACCTGAGCAAAAGGAGTTCGTGGTGGAAATACTCACAGAGTGATGGCTGTGCTCTGGGCTAATGTAACCAGCACGACCCCAAAGCCTTGCAAGCCAAAGGATGCAAACGGGTGGACAGTGCAGGGTCAAAGAGAGTAAGGAGGCAGAGAGGTGAAAGTCAGCAGCAAACGGTGCTGCAGTTTTGGTCTTTTCTTTCTTGTTTTGAACAATAAATTACATTAAAAATGCATTTCTGTGACAAGACTTCTTCCTAATTTGAAACAAAAAATAATGTGCTTATGGGAAGATTTAAAATTGTTGAAGGAGTTTGAAGGAGTCCTGATAGTCTTATAAACCAATAAGTTTCGGGAAGCCAAACTTCTCTGAAGGCTCAAGTGACACCGTAACTTCTCACTCTGAAATAACATTTTTCACTTCACAAGCAATCTACAGCTTCTAAAGCATTTTAAAAGGATTAAGTAATTTGAAACAGAAAATAAATAATTCCTGTCTTCTGAATTTCAAGAAAATCTGAAAAATTCTGCTTTGGTTTAAACAAATGTTTTTCCCTCTGATACCTCTGCTCAGCAAATGAACTGAAAACCCACTATTCATCCAGTCCCTACATAGGTAATTGCAGTTTGAAAACGGGAAAGGTTACATAAATTACGCTCCACAGACCTTCTACTTAATTATTTGCTGGCTATTTTCTTGTAGCGGCAAAGCACAAGTGGCTCTCAAAGCAAGAGTTGAATGATGTGAAGGTATAGGGCTAGCTTACAGTGGTTATGGGTTCATATTTTGCATATGGAGCCATTATTCCAACTAATAGATCACCACCGAGAGAAGCCATTTAAAATATCTTTATGGCCTATATCCTGACAGGGAAGGAGTTGTAAAAAGGTCATAAACCGTGCCAAGAAGCATAAAAAGAAGTTGGTGTTCTGCATTACAAGAAATGCAAGATAAGGTACTTGCACGTTCCAGGCGTGGTGGGTGGGTGGGCAGGGGGCCTAACAACATCCAGATGGGCCCCGGAGCACGGGCTGAAAGCAGGCTTCGCAGAGCCCACCCTTTGTGTCTGCTGCTTCTTATCCGTATCACTACTGCCTCGCCCCTGAGTTTCAGCCTTTGCCTCGCATACCCTGCCCACGATTTGGCTCTTGCTGGACTTGCTGCCCTGTGTCCCTGTGACCTCCTGCCTTCAGTGCCTGAGCTTCTCTTCTGCTACTCACGACCAGCCAGGAGGCTGTGTCCTCCAGGGTTCTGCTTCTTCAGCCTCGCTGTGCTGTGAAAGAGACCACAAACACTCTCCTCAGCCCCCATCAGAGTAGGTGCCTGCTGTCTCAGGAATTGCATCAGAGGTGGCATAGGGGCAGAGGAAGCCTAATGGATGGCCTGGTTCTGCAGGAGTTTCCAGTTGCTGGTCTCGTCCCCTGACAGCAGTGAGGTTGGGGATTCAGTAACTCTGTCTAAATCCTGCGCCTATGTCTTCTCTCAGTTTCCCCAGGGAGCCTTTAATGAAAACACTGTGGTGGCTGGTGGCTGGTGGGGTTTGTCTGCTTTTGCACCACCACATATTTCCAGGCAGGACACAGTTATATCCCCACAGGATTTAGCCCTTATGCATAACGCCTTGTGCATTCTTGCTTTGAATTTTGCTCTCTCTCTTTCAAGCAGAATCTTAATTTTGACTTTCTGAGCTGACTAACGTGGATATTTTGAGAAAGCTTCAGTGCCCTTAAAATTATTTGGGTTTTTTTTCCTGAAGGAATATGCTTTATGACTAAATCTATCAATTGAAACTGCAAAGGGACAGATCCCCATTTGTGCTGTGACTATTTTACCTTATGCTGCCAGCTTAGACAGATCATATGCCGAGTAAGTTGAGTCCCAGGCTCTTTTGAGATATTGCAACTGTGCAAAAGAGCATTAGTGTAAATAAGAAACAGGCCGTAGTGATCAAATGTTTAGATATTAATTCAATCTTTACTTTGGCAAAAATCTCCCATTGCCTACAATGAGAATTTCCGTACATGAGAACACAGCAAATGCTGTATGCTGGTTTTCATAACCTTTGTACATGCTTCTGAGCACTTACCCATACGCTTAGTCACACTGGGACGAGTTTGGTGAGTAACTGCTCACCCACCTTGCTGTACATTGCACAGTTCATTCTGAGTAAAACTCATGAAAAGGTTTGACTCAGAAGGAACAACGTGTCCATGCTTGGGACACTCAGGGCTTCCCCGTCAAATCCAGCCTTCTATAGATAGCAACAGCAGAGCTGATTATAGCTGAGCTTGCAAAACTCCTGCCATGGAGAACCACCAAATACAAGTGGCAGAGTCAGCGTTACGCAATGATTTGCTGGCATAGCACATGTTAACCCTCTGCTGTGAAGACTCACAAACCTACTGGTGCTAAATAATGGCTCCCTTTCAGCCTCTTCACTTGCACTGCTCCTTGCCAGACTCCAGTAGAGATGACTTAGCCAGCACCAAACTCTGCAGGAGACCACGAGTCTCAATACCTACATTTGTTTCTGACAGAGCTCAGCCAATGTGCCTCTTTTTCCAGCAGGAGGGAAAAATATAGTTTTCCATTCCGAGCTCTGCTCCCTGCTATGCCGTCTTACGAACTCTTTGTCTGACCTATATATTACAGAGCTATCATACTTACATAATGACTCTACTGAAGCCAAGGCCAGAAGAAGCTAATCCAGGGATTTAGGTTCATTATGACATGGGATCGCCTGGAGCTTCTCCTTCCACTTGCAGTAGACATGGCCAGAAAACTCCCTCCGTCCAGTAAAGGTGAGCGCTGTAGTCAGTAACACCCTTTCTCCAAATGCACACCAAGCACCAAGGGAGTGTGCATGGGACTGCAGGTGAAGATGGGCGCGTTTTGGATACTATTGGAACTACAGCCGGCACTGAGGATTTAGTTTTGCATGATAAAGCCCTTGGTGACACCCTGGACTCAATCTCTGAAGGCTTTGCCTGAGGAAAACACACTGGTCTCAATTTCAAAGGACTCCAGAGGCTTAAGTAATGCAAGCATGCCTAAAGCCCTTGCTCAGCTACCCTGTAATTCTAGAGATGTGTGAAGTCCCTTGTCACATGTATTTACAACACTGTCATCTTCTAGCCACCTAAACCTCAGGCTTTTAGATAGTCTCGTCATTGTTTACCTCTCATTTACCATTCTGTGTTGCAAAGCAAGTCCTCCACACCTGAGGTTTGCCTTGATCCACAAAAAACTTGTCCCTTGCCCATTTCGCTTGTGAAGTTGTTCTTGGACACTCCCACTGGACTAGTGCCTACAGAAAACACAGCCAGGGAAGGTGGTCTGTGCTCGCTGACTTCCCCCAAGGGCTGAAAGGTTAAAGTACTCGCTGAGGATCTGGGAGACCCTTGTTCAGATCTTTCCTCTGTCTGCGGTAATTTGAACCTGCATAAATAGCCAGCATGCCAGAGGGAAAGTGAGTGATAATGTCACAGGCCACACACAAAGTCTCCCCTTGGGAAGACTGACACCAATTTCTGTATTCCCACATAAATGCCCTGACCTCTAGACCTCACCTTCTCCAGCCTGGTGAAGAGTTATTGCTGAAAAGGTGAAACCGTTTCAGTGGTGGGAAAGGCCAGCCCTGGAACGCCGTATACAGCTTGGTCATGGCTCACACGCACTTTCACTGGAAGAAGAAGACGTGCATTCAGATACCCTCAAAGAGGAGCAAGAATTAAGCTAAGATCTCCCAGTCCCCACAGCACTTTTCACTGAGGCCATCTGTGCCTCAAGGCCATGGCTGGGAGACTCATCACAACTTCTACCATCAAGGGTGCCTATAAAAGCCCTGTAACAAATGCCCTAGTAGCTTACAGACAAGTGCACTTTCCAGCCATCGTCAACCCAACGAGCAAGTAGGTACTGCCATCTTTAGCAGCTGTGAGAAAGGCCTGGCATAGGTGGTGTGGGCTGGTTTTGAGGTGGTTTGCTCAGCTGCAAATCTCACAACTGATGCACGCACCTTTCTGAAAGTGCACGAAATGTAAATCTCACTGTCCTGAACACTATGGCAAGGAAATCTTTTTGAGGATCCTTTGGATGTCCTCAGAGGCCAAAAAATTTCTGCAATGTCCTCTTAGAGGAGAGGAAAGATGAAGCAGAAACGTGGAAGCATGCACATTTCTAATCCTCTTTTTTACGTGTGATGCCAGAGTCACTGTTACCACAGCCTCAGTCTGCTGGTCATGCTTATGCACAGGTCCTCACGCAGGCTCGTTGTGTCCCATGTGGATACATCTAGCTATATCCATTTCATGTGAGCATCCAGCAATTCCTGGTGAGGGTCAGATATAAACATAGCTACAATCCTCTCAGTTATGAGGAAAAACCTGTAGACCAAGGTGCTTGCCATTCAAGCTACATGCATACTGGGTTTTGTGCATTAATGAAGAGTATTTATATGCATATACACAAACTAAGGTACCATCCTTTCGCAGAGGGACATTTTTCCTACTGACCAGTGTGTAGTGAGGACAGTCAATGCTCAAGTGATACTAAAAGGGACAATCTCATTTGCATTTTTGGACCATGGTGGGTGATAGATTTTGACCTCCTTAATGTTTAAAATTTGGAGTGTTGGGGTTTTGTGTGATATCATTTCACACACTCATGCAAAATGACAACCAAACTCCCATGGGAGAAAAGCTAACCAGGGGTGAACATTGTCAAACTGAAACGCTTGGGTTTTACATGTAACGTTGCTCCTAAAGAGTTTTTGTGTTCACTGCCTCTGGTAAACTGAGTAGCTCACAGTGAACAGGAAAGGTTCATGGTTTCCCTGGACTAATCACCAGCTGTGAGTTCTAACCTCAGAATCCATTACATTCTTGTAATGTAGCCATGATATCTTCAGAGCAGGAAGAATGTCAGTAAGAGAAGAAATGAGACTTCATTTTTTACCCCTCAGCTGCTTACCCAACCTTCTAAAGAGCTGACTTTTAGGCAAGACTCCCTAGAATGTGGCCCCAGAGACTTCAGACAGTGAAAAAAGGAATCAAGCAAACATTGAGAATGACCTTCAGGACCAAATCATCGAGTCAGAAGACACAATTGTAACAGTAACCGCATCCGCGCTCTCCGGAGGGGCACACACTCCTTTGTGGCAAGATGTGGGAGGGAATAAAGGAGCCAGGTCTTTGTCCCTGCCTTCATACATGCACGTGATTCTGGAAGCAGGTGCCTATGTCAAATATGAATGTTCAAGAGCACCCTAATGTACAGCGTTTCCAAGGCAAGACAGTCAGAGCCCTGGGCAGTCGGATTGTGGATGAGCAGTAATAGCATGTTAAATTGCTTGGACATGGAGAATTCATCTAATGTCTCATCAAAAAATTGTGACTGCTTTCTATTCCTGATAATATTTCTGAGACATCATGCACTTCCAGAAGAACGACCTATGATCTCTTCTAGTTCATACTTCACCAACAGAATTTCTAAGTCCAGGCGAAAAGACCGAACTGCTCCTTCAGTCATATCTGGAACTGGAGGACATGACAGAAAACAGAATGCAGAACTTGATTTTCAGAATCTTTATTATTAATAATGTCTCAGAAGACGGCAAGAGCTTTCTTTGATTTTTTTTAGATCCAATGGTGAAGGTAGAGCAAATTAACTTTCCATTTGTAATCAATACTTTTAATCCACATTTATTTTAGTTTTCAGAGTACAAAGGCATGTCTTACTTTTCAGAGTATAATCATGCTGCCCAAATTCTTGGAAATGAGCCTTTTCTTTTACTGTCACCCTTGTCCATTAAGTAACAGTTTTCAGGCAGAGAGCATGCCATAGCATATAGCATTCTGTTCTGCTAAATACTTTGGTGATTATCTCAGACCTAAAAGCGGCATCGGCTTCAACCTTTGGTTACAGGCTAATCTCTATTTCTTCTGTGTTGTAGAAACATAATTTGCACCGTTCCCTTGCATTTTAACTTTTTGTTACAGAGTTAGCAGGA
>NW_010427732.1:19956-38849 GCF_000710305.1 Buceros rhinoceros silvestris | reverse complement strand
AGGAATGACTGAGGAAGGAATATTTCCTAAGAGCTTCTTATGTGATAGATGGGGAAAATAACATTCACGCACTGCCAAGGTTGGAAAGTAAGGAGAGAAAGGGCATGTTTTGGGCAAGCTCCTTTGGCAGGATGGAGATATTTTGTGGTGAACTGTCATTATAATCTGAGGTATTTTAGACCAGACAACTACAGCATCTGTCAAAGAGAAAAGCTCCTCATTTTTGCTGATTTTGCAGCTTTGGATAATGTGTGTATTTGCTGCTGCCAGTAAAGCAAAGGGTTCTTCCAGAGGGCACTGCTGATCTAGAGGGCAAAGCTATATATAATATTTTTTGGTATACCATGATATGTTGGTCCTAAGGGAACTCAAGCATCCAGGAAAGATTGAAGTTAGAAATGTGGGTGGAAGCTTTGCAGCCCACAGATATTTCTAAATCCAAATGGCATCCTGAGGAAGTGAGTCTGGAAAGGGACTTTCTCATGCTGTATTCTTTCCCAGCTATTCACGGCGTTCTGTGCTTCACAGCACCATTCATGCACCAGATATGCAATCACTTATCAGAGATAAAGGCTATTAAATCTATTAAGGAATTCAGCCTCTGGATTAATGCATGGCATGCTGCTGATACTCCCTTTCCAAACATAATGCATTGCAGCCATAAATGGTGAAATGAGGCATGACAGATTGAGACTTGCAGTCTAACAGCCTGCCAGATGGGTTTGGGTTTTCTGGAGCCACCCACACTGAAAAGCATGTCCTTGGCCCCTCAGATCTTTTAGGTACAGTTGGAGCAGTGAAATCTTTAAAGAAGTCTATTTGCAAGAGATACACAAATGTATAAGGAAGATATTTTTGTGGTGTCAAGTGCATGCACTTTATGCACTTACTTTTTGAAATTTAGATCCACGCCTATGTCTGGGCAGCCCAAAATTCATCATAATAACCTGGTTGGAGTAATAAAATTTTCTTCGTTTGACTCTTAGGTGAAAATTTCTTTGGGACTCTCTTCCAGTCTGTCCAAATCACACAAAGAGTCTCTGTTCCAAACATCCTAAAAGGGAGGCTGTTTACAGTTCTCCTACATTAGTGTCTCATCTCTCTGCCCACAAAGGAGACAAATGAATAGTTGAAAGAAACAAAATGAGGGAAAAGGCAAAAATAGCAGCTGCAGCAGAATGAGTGATGAAACATACGCACTGTTCTTTAAAAACCCTTTGTCAGAAAGGACTCCATAGCAATGCATTTCAAGTCTGCAAAGGACTGGACTGCTGTGGAAGTCAAGGCTGTATAACCTGACAGCAGTTCTGTCACGGGAGACCTCCTAATAAAGAGGTGCCAGGACCATACAGACACACATGCTCGCAAACTCACACAACCTGCGACGCAGCCGGCGTTACCTGGTACCACAGCTAGCGTGCATTTTACCTGGAAGACTTGCAATGTTTTCTTATCACCATTTCTTGAATTTATGGCACCCTTATGGCACAGAATTAGTTATGTTTTACAGATTAAGAGATTCAGAACCAGTAAGCCTTGCAAATTAGAGACGGGTTAGAAGAGCTAGGGCTAGAAGAGCTAGACCCAGAAGGGCTAGGTCGATAGGGACAAATGCAAGGTAAGCAGGCAACTACAGACAAGTTGCATCTTCTTTGGAGTCTAGATAACATCTAACTGTCACAATTCACTGTTGACAACCTCATCAAAAAGGCTAATGCCTTAAAAAATGTGGAAAACAACTGTTCTTCCCCTTCCCCATTTTAGAGATCTCCAAAGCTGAGGTGAAGCCCCTTGAAAGCACAGATGTTTATACTACGTGTGCTTTATTAAGATTTTTTTCAGTACTTATATTTTTCACCACAGGGATGTATCTTCAAAGAAAGGACCACCAACTATCTGCAAATTATTTAGTGGACTATGAAAAAAAAAAAAACAGCGTATCTGAGGAGCTTTCACAGGTATGGTACAGATTTTCTGATACTGAGAAGAGGAACACTGCTTTGGAACAGTGTCTTTCTTATCATTGCTGCTCACTTGGCTGCTACAGGTTTCAGATTATTCTGGGTATTTATCATGTATCTTTTCAAAGGCTGGCTGGTGCATTAACCCTTTACATTCCTTTAGTTTTGTTAATATCCTGCCTTCTGTAGTCCTTCTCCATCTTCGTGTTAGGCTGTGGTAACATCTGCTGGTGGAAAAGTCTCTACTACAGTAAACGATCCTCAAATAACCGACAACCACTAAGCAACTTATAGAGTCAGGTTAGCAAGCTGTTTTTAAAAAATAGGTCTAGGAAATGTTTTTAGGTGGTGTAGATTTCAAATAAGGAATTAGTTCAGATCACACAAATAAACAAGAGGGCAGGAAGGTCAGTATGTTCCTGTAGAGGAGCAGAATTTATTTCCCCGGCCTCAAAGTTACAATAATATTCAGGGTTCCAGAGATTTTTCTGATCAAATACTAAAACAAAGCAGGATTGGCAAATTTTTGTATTTTGTACAGGAACAAGGCCAGAGAGCTGGAAGAAGGGAGAGTGACATGGTAGTGCTGGAGCTGGGTAACAGGGAGAGACAATTAATTTATATTGGGACACCTGATTTTTTTCTTTCTTACAAATGTGATATTCTAGAAGGGAGCACTTACAGAAACTAGTTTGTAGAGACAGGTAGGAAATCCAGATTTCTTACATCTAAAATCTAGAGGTCTGTCCGACTTAGAACGTGAAGGGCTGTTCAGGTCAGGCACCCACAAGCAAGCTGAACATCCATGGGTACATTAAACTACGTAAAACTGGAGAAATCATGAAGCTTCCTTCACCAGACCTTATGCCAAGTTTAGGAACAAGGGTCTGTGGAAAAGAAGTGACTTCAGGCTTTTCTGGCAGCAAGACTGATGTGACATTAAAGGGCCCCTTCATACCTCAGCACCTGTGACTCTTAGAGTGATAAGGAATCTTCCTTTTCTCCCCCTCCGGATCAGACCCTGCGTGCCTCTGGTGCATCCTGAAGTACCCAGTGGATTGTTTCCCTCTGTCTCCCTGCAAATTTTGAATGAGATGGAAAAAGAAGGAAAATAGTTTTATATGTTGCAGAAATGACAAAAGAAATACGTGCCCTGGGGCTCAGATTGTAAAGACTGATTTGGAGCTATCTGTTTCCCACTCGGAGGTGTGGGTGGTTTTTTTAGCAGAGGTGAGATGGGCAGAACTTAACAAACTCAGATGAGTTTCTTTAGTTCAAGCATTTCTGGTCAGTACTTACTGAGGAAAAAAGAATATATTAAAAGAGCAAAAGCAGGAAAGGGCCATTTGGCTTATCTTGTTCACTTCCTGAAATCCAAACAAACTTTCAAAAAAATCCGTATCACACCCTATCCATTCACCCTGTTTCCCTGCCCTGAGGATAGGAGAGTCTAGACAAATCTGGGCTTTGGGAAACCTTTGGAGCTTTTTCTGAAAATAGGTTCCAAATATTTTGTGAAAGGCTTCGAACATGTTGGAAAACACTAGCTGGGGGGTTGAGGAAAGTTTTTTGGTTTTATTTATTTGTTTTTACTCTAAGCACCATTGCCAAGAGCACAGGAGAGACGGGCAGGGAGGTCTGCGCCAGCGAGCAATTACTCACACAGGGCAGTCTCCGTGACTTCCTTGGGACACCATTTGCCAGCAGTGACTCAGCCAGTACATCCAAAAGTCAAGAGCCAGCCCTGGCGGCATGTGACAGCCCCCCATGCCCTTCCCCAGCAGATGTCTTGGGGGGCACCTGCCTATATACATCTCGCCCCGTGGTTCTCCAGGGTTTACCCACCTGGCTTTCCTCCAGCTGTGCCCTGTGGCTCCTCATTCTTTGTGAAGTCCAACAGCGTGGCTCCTCTTTTTGGCAGGAGGTTTCTGGGCCCTGGGGTGAGAAGTAGCAGTCCCTCCCCAGCTCCCATGCCTGGTTTGCCTTGCCTGGAATCCAGGTCTGCAGGTGTACGTAGGTACTTCATTCCAAATGAGGTGCCTAAAAGCCTGCGTGCATCTGGGCTTTGCCCTCTGATGACTCAGGATGTAGTTTAACTGCTGGTTGGCAGTTTTTAGACTAGTAAAAATCCATTTCTTCTTTACTAGTCAAACTGAAAAAAAACAAAACCCACAACCAGAAAGAGTAGCATCAGAGATATCCTCTGCAATACTGGAGCGGGGAATTTCCTCCTTTCCCTGCTCATTCCTCCGGCCTTCTGCTCTGGTTGCCAGATGATAAAAATATTCCCTTCTTCTTGAATCCCACCTTTCATAAAAATTCTGTTCTTTCTCATGTCTTGATGGAAGAAATGCTCCAGAAATGAGCCAGTCTTGCTGGTTGTCCTGGAAAACGTATGGCTGCTAAAGTTAGGACATAAAATAAAAGAAAGCAGGACAGTCTCTTCAGTCCATGGAGATTTATTTAATTGACAATTCACTGAGCTAAATGATGAAAGTTGGAGCCTTCATCATAGGTTTGACTACTTAATGTCTTAAGCCTTTCTTGTAAGGACCAGGTAATAGGCATGTTCAATCCTAGCTGGTTTAAGTGCTTTATCCAATCAATGTATTTGCTTAAACACAACAAAAATAGGAGGATTTCAGAACAGTTTTACTACTTGGGTCGACTTTTTAGTTTTATTTTAAACAGTCTGCAAATCCTGGTGCTGTAGAACATGTTTGACCAGCTCCATGAGGCAATTAAGAACCTTAGAAAAGCTGTCAAGACCAAATTGTGGGGCAATGTTTCTGGGAGACAACTATGGATTTAAGGGAAAGTGTCACGAGAAAGGTAACATGAAGGAAGTTTTCACCAGTTTCCAGTTAATATGAAAATCAACAATCGTGACACCGTGTTGTGGGATGCTGAAGTAGACTGACTCTTTTTATGTCAGTTAGTGGAGGCTGCATGGCTTTGGGAAAAAGTTAGCTCACACGTTCCCCTGAAATACAGGCTGGTCTTTGGGAAAGTGTGGGAAATGCATGTAAAGATTTTTCACACACTTCAGCATATCTTATGTTTAGAAGTGAAAGAAGAAAGAGTGAAAGCAGAAGGGATGAATAGGTTTTGCTGGAGCTGTGCTTCTCAGATATCTGAAACCAAGACATTCTGGGGAACCTATAAGGAATCTCTTTCTCCAATGAAATAAGGACCAATTTCTAGTCTGGCCATGCAAAGTAACAAGTCTGGCTAATTGCCTGAAAAATTGGATTAAACTGTTAATAAATTAAGCTTAAGAAGCAGCCAAAAATCACATCTTGCTGCTAAAGCGTGTAATCGATTGAAAAAATCCTGTGGTTTGAAAGAGAAAGGCACGTTGTGTTGGTTTTAGGTTGTTCTTTGGATTGGCAGCTAATCGTCTCTTCAGGAGAGGCTCTTCAGCGACCTGTCCTGTGCTGGGGCAGAGTGGAGAGGGGAGCACAGACCTCCCTGTCCTCCACCCTGGCCGTTCACCTGGCTCATGCCTCACCACTTTTTTCAGCAGCAAATTCTAGTGTCTGAGTGGACCATGCTTCATTTCAGAAAGAGGAAGACAAGTCCAAGGCTCTCAGCTTGGAGGGGTTAACAGGCATAAGTAGTCCTGGAATTATGTGGAAATCAATTGACTCCTAAGAAGGAAAACCAAAAATAGTCAAAGCCCCAGCCCGCCGATGTGTGGTCAGCATGTTTAAAAAGAGGTCTTGTGTTGAGGGAAAAATGCGGGAGATGTCTTTCACAGATTATGTCTTGTAATATGTTCTTGAAGGAACACAGATAGGATTATAAAACAGAGCAGTCCAATACAAACTGAGGTCTCAAAAAAAAATCAAAACCCCAAATATTGAACCATGGGCCTTTCCGCTTCCCTGGCCAACAATCCCTTCAGATGGATTAGCTTCTGAACACCCTTCATCTGGTAACAGAGGTTCGGTCAGGTAAACCTCTCTGAATACCACAGAGACAGAGATGCCTTTTGATAGTTAAAGCAGTGTGGGGGAAAGGGTACAAGACCAATTTTTGAAAGTTGGCAGAGTCAATCTGTCCCCTTCTGTAGACTACCGCTTTTCGCCTCTGAGCCAATCCTTTACGTAAATATGACCAACCAAAAAATGTCAGGCTGGCAAAGCCTTCCCTTTGGGACAAAGGGAGACACTGGTGTTATGTTTTGCTGTTTTCTTTGGTTTCTTTGTTGAGAGGGTGGGTGGAGGGTTTTTTTGTTCTTCCTAGTCTGAGCTCCAGTGATCCATCCATCTTTAAATGTTGACATTTTAACCCAATACAAATCCCCCTGCCTAGCTTTCTGTCTTTTCCATTTTCAGTTCAGATTTCCCTTGTGGACTTGCAATTCACTCTCAGATCATTAATATCCTTTGCTGGCAAATCCCTCTCAACATAGGGAGCAAGAGTGCTTGCCGCAGACTGATCTTCCTTCACCTCTTACTTCCAATGAGGAATGTAACCTCAGCTGCCTTTCAACATTTCCAGCTCCAATTTTTCTACCTCTGTCACTCGTAGTTGCATAATGGCCACTTTACCTCAGTTATCAAGGCTCTTTATTTCTGCTCACTCATTGCTGATGTTTGCCTGTAACCTCGCTTTTCTAGAGGGTTGGCAGACAGGAGGCAAGACAGACTCAGGCAGCTGAGCACGGGCTTTTCTGACTATCCAGGATGTGGCATAAGCCAAGAAAGTTCCCCCTTCTTCTGCAGAAATAAGGACTGGAGAAAAAGAAAAAAAAAATAAGCAGCAATCAAGTCTCAAGACCAATTTAAGCGGAATGAATGGGTCTTTGTTCTCTAGGGCAGGGTTTGCATTTATATTTGCTGTGTTAGCCACGGTCATGATTTAATTGCACATCTTAATGACTTTTGGTGTTTCCCTTAAAGACCCAGAAGCTGGCATCAAGGGAGTCCATAAGGCCCTTTGCGTTCATTCAGAGCAAGAGGTAAACCTTTACTTTTGCAACAAGGAAGAAGCAAATTCTCCCAGAAAGTCTCCAAAACCCAAAGGGAAATAAAAGTAAACTGACATTTCTTGGTTTTAAGAGTCTCAGAATCTTTAAGCCGCTCTCAGGATTTTGGAAAGTGTGATGCTTTGATGCTTAAAATTGACAATGGTGCCTTTATATTGAGCGTGCCACCATGCACAAGTTTGCTCAAGAAACTACAAGGAAGGACTTCCTCTGTTTCATCAGCCCTTTCAGCTTGTTTCTTATTCTCTTACTCCAAGTGGTGGCAAAGAGAGAAGACACTGCCCATCTCACCTTTGCTGCCTTTTGATTGCCCATCCCTCACGACTTTGCTCCTTAGACACTCATGAAATCTCACCGCTCACCAAGAAAGCTGGTGTCAGCACATGCTGTAGTGTTCAGGGGTTTTGTAATTTAAATGGGAACACATGAACAGAGTGTTGGGGTTCACAGAAGAATGAAGCCAATGGCTGATGTCTCACTGTCCTGGGTGAGATCCTTCCCCACAAACCAGCACAACCAAAGGCCCTGACCCCACCTAGCAGTTTTGTGGCAGCATGGATGGGTGGTGGCCAGCAGCCAGGGATGTAGCTTTTTTAGACAGGACTCAAGAGGACATGTGTGACTAAGCCTGGAACTGGAGTGGACTCAGGTCACACCACTTGGCACCTCTGCTCTCCCTGCTGCCTTTGGCTTCCTTGTCAACTTGGATTGCAGACTGTGCAGGCAAGGGACTCTCAGCTATGGGTTGGAAGACCAAACTGAATGATAGCAGGTGAATTTGGTCTCGGTTCTTTTGGGCCTTACTTTAAAACATTCTGGTAAACCCTCAAGAGTATTTTTTTCCTCACTGGCAAATACGATACTGCTGGAGTTCCTCATTCTTACACCCATCACTATCACGTGCTTACAGTGAGCCAGATTTCTGACTTTTCTTAAGGCTGGATTTCTTCTACCTTGCTCCCGTGCTACCTGTGGGTATCTTCCCTCCAACCAACCCTCACTAACAGGGCCTTCCCTGATGTACACCGTATTGCCCTAACACGTCTCCTCTGTTGTCTCTACTGGTTTCTTTGGAATTTAAGCTTTGATTGAAAGACTATGTAGCTCCAGCCATTGGTGGCTAGGGTGAAAACCTTTAGACTGACCTAAGACGCTGTTGTCACACAGGGTCTTCACGTGGTATGTAGAGAGAAGGCAAGGCCACTCAGTGCAAATTCACATTATTTCTGGAGTACAGTGACTGCTGTTAACCAGATGCCAAAAGAACACAGGGCCTGCTCATGGATTAGGAACTTCTCTCATGGCCACCAATGAAAGCCAAGAACCGGGAACTTGCAGGCCATAGCTGAAATTTAGTGACCTAATGACCAGTGAGGCTAACGGTGATCATGGAAAGAGGCAACTGGGAAATGAATAGGAAGGACCCCATGCACCTATTACACCTGACACTGAGGTGGCAGCTTCTGGTATGCTGTGTTGTATTACAAGGGTCTACAGTATAAGAATAGCCTTGGGAGACCAACATATACGTACAAAACAGGCCTTGTGGTGGAAGACAGGAAAGAGCAACCCTACTGACTTATCACAAAGAGAAGGTGGGAGGGGTCTTGGACAGTCAGTCTAGAAGTACTTAGGCGAGGAGACATTTGCTAGCAGGGATTTGTTCAGCCTGGCAAATCTAAAGCAAGAGCTGATGGCTAGAAGATGAACAAAGTCAGGCAAGAAGTAAGATCCTTTTTTTAAAAAATGTGCTATAGTTCAAAAATAAATTCATTAATAAAAAGAAATTAATTAAAATCATTTTCTTATGTCATCTAATGTACTAAAGATGAGACAAGGCCCTCACAAATATCTTCTCTGACCATATAATTTCCAGTTCTATTTAATGAACTGAGCTTCATGTATTAATGTATTTATATATTAATATATCCATGTATTAATGTATTCATGTATTAACATATCCATGTATTAATGTATTCATGTATTAATGCATTCATGTATTAATGAGTTCAGCTTCTGTAGAGAAAGAGAGAATATATGGAACCTGAGACCTCCATTCTAGCTCTTTCTCCCAGGACAGCAAAGGATTTCTGTGCACAGAGCGAAGACAGAATAGGTGTCTAAGTACATGAAGGATCGACCCTAGTAGTTGCCTACTGCTCTCACACCCCATCCAAGCCAGTAGAGGGGTACTCATCATCTCGCTTGATGCTTAGTTCAACTTCTTACAGAATCTTTCTCAACACACAAACCATATGGTGTGGAAATTTCTATTTATAAGAGGAGTGTGCAAGTTTCTTCATGCTTTTCTACTCCTGTCGTGCTGATTGGCATGAAAATCCTGAATCGTATCTCTTTTCTGCTCGTGTTCTGCAGGAGGCCTAAGGTCGTGCTGTTGCTAAAGGGAGAATGGTGTAAAATGGCCGTAAGGAAGAAGCACTCCCAGCTCCACCATCCATATCCCCACATTTGCCTTGGCCATTGTCACGTTGCATAAACTCTCCCATCCTTTTCTGATAGCATACCTCAGGCACTTCCCTGGGTTCTTCTACCTGGTGTGCTGAGGACAGGCTTGGGACGGGGAGAGGTTAAAGGCTGTATTTAGTGCAGTTTGTGCCTGGAAAGCGTTATATTAGAGATATTTGAAAGGTCAACTGTCTCCACCTGCATGGGCTGGCAAGGTGGTCTCTAACTGGGGGTTGGAAATGCCACCGCACTGCATACCCCAGCCAGCTCTGGCAGTTCCCTACATAACCTGACTTTCCAAGGCAGACCCCCACCAGAGATGGAGGTGACCATGTCATGAAATAAGAAGCAACGCTGACCTCTCGTGGTCACACAAGCCGTTTGCATCAAGTGGCATCTGTCCTTCAACTGTACGCAGGTACGAGGTTCTGCTGGGAACCTACTGGTACCGAGGCTCCCTGGCTCTGGGGAGCAGGAGAAAAGGGAACTGACACCTGAACCACACACTGTCTCCAAGGTTGCTTCTCATAGTGGAGGCATCACCTTCCCGTTGCTTCAAGCTCCACCACAGAGGTACTGACTGACAGCTAATTTTGGTCCCAGCTCAGAGAGGTGTCCATGGTCAGGGCGCAGCTTTCTGCTATTCCGTGGAAATCAAACACACTTTCTTGTCGGCTGAACCACCTATCCGAAGGAGAAAGATTCGGGAGCACTGAGCACAGCCAAGTGCTGCTGAAGCTGAATATGCGGATGCAATGTAACAGCAAGAACAAAAAAAGCCTTGGAACAGGTTATAACTGGATAAAAGCCTACCATGAGCTGATGTAAAATACATTCGGAAAATTTTATTGATCATTTATGTGCAGCAGTGCCACCCAAACAACAAAGAGCAGCTTTTTGCGACGTACCACATTTTAAATTTTCTTCTGAACTTTGCTTTTATGTCTGCCTGCTAATGTCTGTAGGATGAAGCCTAACATTTCAGGTCCTCTAGTAGCTCTCAGGCAGTACTTTCACAGTGAAAAAAAAAGGACATCCTACAATTAGAAAGCTTCTTCCAGTCCCTGAAACATGGGCACCTGCAGTGATTAAGAACAGAGTAGATGAAAGCTCCACACAATGGATATTTCTGAAGTCTACACAAGTGAAACATAACAAAAAATAAAGCTAAACGCAAAGCAAAGCAACTTAGCAAATGTCTGTGCCAGTTAAATAGCTCCTCTCAGCAGTTTGGTGGTTTGGCTTACGCAGCTGTTACCCGTGTAGTGAGCTTTGTAGTGAGGGACCGGAAACCCGTTATGAATTGCCTGATGAAGCAGAGGGGTACCAACTGACAGGCAACATGGTGCTGCAGTGGGAATGTTCTGTTGTCCATCAAGGCCACCACGTTTTGATGAAGCAAGACCCCACCATCTGTATCTAAATCAACTCCGCCCCCTGCGATGACACAGTCTGAAACAGGGTTGATACAGTCAAGGTCCAGAATGGGTGGTCCTGGTACCCCCTCTGTGAAAGTACCTGTATTTCTGGAGGACGGAGGTCACCTCAAAGGGACTTGCTACAACCTCTTTTCAGTGGTCAGACATCACACCTGCCTATGTTATGGAGGTAGGCAAAGGTAAGGGTTTATGAAACTGTGACTGGACACCTAAAGCAAAGATGGGATGTGCATTTAAATTAGCTGGTGAGGAGGGGGTGGCTCCAGAAAGCCACAACTTTCACCTTCTCTTCCTCATCTCTGTCATGGTCACAGTCCCGTGTCCACAACAGACAGCGGTATGTTGTGCCCTGGAGACGGCTTCGCACCCAGTTTGTTAGTGGCAGTGAAGATGGTCGTTGTGCACCCACTGTGGATGGGTGCGAGCTGGGAGCCTAAGGGCAGACATGGCCAGCTCAGCCGTGCAGGAGCGGCACTGCTGAGGGTGCACCCAGAAGAGCCTGAAAACGGGGACTCCTGGACCAAACCCTCCAGCACTGCTCCCCTCTGCAGTTAGTCCCATCACCTGCGCTGGGAGCAGATGCCCCACACTGCGCTCCCTGCCAAGGCTTGCATTGATTAGGACCTGGCCCAAAGAGGGTAAAGGTGCTCCTCGCTTCCTGCAGGCTTTACAGCAGGCCCCCACATGGCATAGCCTGGAGCCGTGAGAGCTTGGTGCTGCCTGTGGCCAGGCACCCTTGCTTCTCGCTGCAGGCACCCAGAGCCTGGGGGGTCTGGGTCTGGCCCCTTGCCCCTATGTACATCACCAGCCTGCACACTGAGTACAAGAGGGCTTTAGCTCCCGGATGAATACCCGCTGTATGCAGGAGATGTGAGTCACCCCTGATGAAACCATCCCCCCACCTTTTTTTGGATGAGGAGCCTTCAAGAGAAGAATTTGGAAATCTCCAGTCCCTTTCCAAAAGCTTTCATTAAAACAGCCCATAAAAGCAGTCTCTGGAAACTTTAGGAGGCCTTTAAGAAAAAAAATTAGAATTAAAATTCAGTTTTATTGAACAAATGGGCAGCACTGAAAATATTCAGAAAATTAAAAATAATTTGAAAATAATTAAAAATAAGAGAAGCTTAGTGTATGTTTCCAAGTTCTGGGTAATATTAAAGTAGCATTAAAAAATTGCAAAGGAAATTTACTGTGAGCAGGTGTTTGAAATAATTGGGGGAGAAAAAGGGTTGACTATTAATTAATGAAGAATTATGAATGTCCCTTGTTGGGTTTTTTTCCTGTAGTCAACATATTTTTAACCGCATGAACTTAGCAAACACATTTTTAAAGTGTGGAGTTGCTTTACAGACACATACAGGGAGCCAAGTGTTATTTTATCCCCATTTATTTTATTTCTGCCCGTGGCGTGCATTTAGCAGGAGCTGTTGAGAGGACCAAGGTGCTATGGCAAAGTCTTCCTCGCCAGCTCTAAAGCACAGATGGTGAAGCACAGACAGGACAAAAACTCCTACGCCAGGGTCAAAGGCACTAAACCACAGCAACTGTCTTCAGGAAAGACGAATGAAGAGCAAATGTACGAGACCTGGTTGTGCACGGGAACTCACTCTGGCGCTTCACCCCACAAGGTTTTTGGACGCCGACTGAGCTCATCAGGGACCTGTGCAGACACATGCTGGAGCCTGAGGACAAGCTCAAGATGTGGCTGTGAAACCGAGATGTTCCCTGCATCGCTACTGGTGCTAATCACAGCACGGATCCTCCCAGAAGACGTTTTTCTGGAGAAAGGGGAAACAAAGCTTTTGTGTAAAGGCTATAGAGCTGATTTGGAAGGGAAATCTCTCACCTACGTGCGTAGTAAGGACATCAAGAGAGAGGCTTTGCCTCAGCTAACCAGCATGGCAAAGTTGAAAAGATTGGCAGTCTTGGGGCTGGCTTCATGGTTGTAAAGGGGCAGCAGCTGCATGTCCCGCGCTCAGCTGCTGTAAAATGTTTCTCTTCGCTTCCTCCAGCCCCCAAGCTCTGCCAGCAGGATTGCGACGGCTTTGTTACTTGTCAGCTGGGAGTGCTCAGTTCCCCTGAGGGGATAAGTGCAACTCTGTGGTTGCTTAATCAGGAGGGTGTCTTGTACCCTTAGATGTTCCACCTGCAAAGGTCAGGTGTGTCAAATACAGGCCGATATTAAATAGGAGCCTTCCAGCGTAAGAAGCCAAAGCTGCTCTTCAAGCTTGGTGAATGTCTCAAGTGCTGCAACCAGAGCTGTAGATAAAACATGCAGGAAAAGTGCTCCTTACTGAGTATAAACCAGCGCTAGTCAGAGGTTGCTTCCTGCTGTCTCAGTCTGTAACTTTGTTCTCCATTTTTGCTCTTGCTCTTCATTTTTTCACTAGCCAGCCCAATTTAAGGTTGATTTAACTCTGCAGAAAACATTCCTTCTCATTTCAGGCTGGTTTATTAGTCAGTGAGCTACTAGTTGGGGTAAGGTTAAAGTGTGTTCCCCAGACAGCCATACTGAATAACAAACCAACAGTCCAAGTGTGACATTTTAGGGAGAAAAGAAGGACACCAGAAATCTCAGTAAGCTCTTCTTTCCTCCCTAGTGACCCAGTCTAAGGACTTATAGCACGATTGCAGCCAAGAGCACCTCAAGTCCTGGTTATTTGCAGAGCTGAGGCTTTCTTACAAGGACCAAGTACAAGCTGCGAGACTGAGCAAACCTTCAACTTAGGTATATTTGTTTCTATGAAAATTACTCTTCTTTTGTCTTCCTGTGTCTAGAGATACCACACCTTGAATACTGTGTTCACTTTTGGGGCCCTCGCTACAAGATGGATGTTGAGGTTCTGGAGCTTGTCCAGAGAAGGGCAATGAAACTGGAGATGGGTCTAGAAAGCAAGTTTTATGACCAGCAGCTGAGGGAACTGGGGTTGTTTATCCTGGAGAAAAGGGGGCTCAGGGGAGATCTCATCACTCTCTACAACTACCTGAAAGGAGGCTGTAGCGAGGTGAGGGTCAGTCTCTTCTCGCATGTAGCAAGTGATATGGCCTTAAGTTGTGCCAGGGGAGGTTTAGGCTTGATATTAGGAAACATTTCTTCACAGACAGGGTTGTGAAGCACAGGAACAGGCTGCCCAGGGAGGTGGTGGAGTCCCCATTCCTGGAGATGTTCAAAAGCCGTGTGGATGTGGTGCTGATGGACATGGTTTGGAGACCCTGGGAGTGTAGGGAGTACAGCTGGACTTGATGATCTTAAAGGTCTTTTCCAACCAAATAACTCTGTGATTCTGTGAGACAGCAACTAAGAAAAAGGCCATGTTTCTCACTATTAGTTACTAGTATAAATGACAGGCACATTAAACACAGCAAACAAAAACCCTGGAGTAAACAAAATCAGCATTTATTCCTCAGTCATCTTTTTACAAGATCATCCCTTTTTTTTTCACAAAAGAACACATACCAGAGATTCGTAAATTAATCTACAAAACCGGATCTGCAAGGCAAAGCAATATGGTACATAAAAATCCACGTGCTTCATAAGTTAGTTCTCACGTGCCTGTCATCTAAATTTAAGAGGATTTGCTATGGAGTACTCAAACATCAGTTCTGCTGCACCAAAATGTGGTCATTAACTCTATGGACGCAGCTAAACGACGTATTTACAAAGTGTTATCTCTGCAAGTCTTCACAAAAGATTTGAAACAGGTAGTTAGTTGTTAGTTACCAAGCCTTCATGGAAGGTGAAACAGTCTAACGTCCCTAAACGATTCATGCGTTGTTTAGTTTTATTCACACAAGACACAAGGACAAGTATCTATCAGTGATGATAAAAGTAGTATGTGAAGATGCACCGTGCTGCCGGAAGGAGTTTGGAGCATCAGCGCACATCCATTCATCACTGCTGTGGGTCTGACACTAAGCAAAACGTCAGTCGTTATCACATAGTAAGAGTCCACAAGCTGACTTGCCTTGCTTGCTGGTGGGGCCAGGGGAAGGGGACAGGGTGTTTTCAGGTCGCCAGCAGACAACTGTTGGCAAACACCTGCTTTTCTCAAGCTCCTGCTGGTGGGAGCCATTTTGCTGAAAGACACTGTCAGTGATTTGTAACGTCAGCATTAAATTCAAGACACTAAAACACCTGGACTCTTACTACAGCAATTCAACCACTGCAGAACAAGTGTATCTTGATTGAGATTCCCTAGTGGTAAAAAAAAAAATATCAAGGTTCTTTTCATTTTCACTGGTCAGGACTGGTGCACAGTAGATCTTTTTGGTGTGGTTAAACTGGGCTCTTGTGCTACTCGCATCACAGAAGGTAGACCAAGCACTTCTCTTATTTAATTCTGTGGACCTGCACCGTTTTTTCTGGTTGGAATCAAGTAATAGCAGAATTTAGCTTAGGCTTAACTTTATTCAGCTTCTGACGTTAGAAGGAATATGAAAACGAAATCAAGAAGTAGCTTCTACCGTAATCTTCGGAGTGGATTATCATAGATCGCCAATGCTTCTGCTGTGAGGTTACTCAGGGGAGCGACTGGCTGCAGGTGCTCACACACACGGATATGATAACATGGACATCTTTCTGCAGTGAAGGTTTTTACCCATTTCATAGCCTCCAGGATGTTCAACATGCAAAAAGAGTTGGACAGACACTAATGTCCTACCTTGGGCCAAATAAATTTGCTTCTAACAATGATGCTAATGTTAGACTACTCTAGTGTGCCTTGGGCAAAACTCGCCGAGATCTTCTCTAGCTGCATCTACAGAGATGGGACTAACAGCACCTTAACTCCTGTAAGCGCCAGGTGGCAGCTGTCTTTCAGAGCCTGACAAGTAAAGTCGTGCTTTTCTGCATACAGTTACCTCTGAGACCCTGGGAAAATCTGTCAGTTCCAGCGTTCCTTCGACTGGCAGTGGCTCCCCGCAGGCCGTCCCTGCAGAACTGCCCCTGTGTAACATCACTGCTACAGCCGCCTTTGCCGACAGAAAGCCCTCTGCCTTTTGCAGTCCAGCAGGGAGTCTGTATGCAAACCTGGGGGTCAAATCATCACCTAGTATAAATCACCAGGTTCCCATGATCTAGCCTTTAGTTTCTACGTGTCAGGAAGAATACGATGGTGCGCACAGACCAGATACTGCATCTTGACACTTCATCCCTTCCACCCCAACGGATGTGTCGCTCTTGTAGTTCCCGCAGCCATCTCTGACTGTCTGTGGGTGTACAGCTAAATGGAATAACCACAGCTGGTACAGTGCCTTTCATACCCAAACCCGCTCTCAAGCACAGTAATTCACAGATTCCAAATGCAATCACTTCAAACGATACTCAACAAATATTATAACAAGCATCTCACGTAGATGCAATTGAACCTACTCAAGCTATTACCTAGTAAAAAATGAATAATGATGTGTCGGAACAATAATTTAATATAGCAGTGTCCTGCTATTAGTCATTACAGAACACATTTAAGGAAAACAGAACCAAAACCAAAGTTGCGCACACACGCGCACACACACACACACACGCACACACACACACAAACCAGCATGCTGCTCAAAGTGCAATGAGACAGAACTAGAAAGCTGCTAAAAAAATTGTGACAAGTTATTAATTAACTAAAACTACAACAGCCACAAAAGATACAAACAAACATCTCTGGAGACATTTTTCTCAGGCACACATGATTGCTACATTATTAAATTACACGTGATTATTACACAGCAGTATAAATTTTTTACCCTTGATAGCAAGAATGATCTTGGTAATGTGCCTTCTTTTGACTCAGTGCTGCAGAGCTAGAGTCTGTGGGGCAATAACAAGTACACCTGGGATTTTTTTCCTGCTCTGCTGGACACCTGCAGGCCAACGCTTAACCCTGGGTACCACATGGCACCTTCAGGCACTGTAAAGTCTCACTCGGTCCAACCTCCTCTGACTGTCCCCACCACAACCTCAGTCCCCCACTACAGGAGCTGTTATACGAGGATGAAACAGTGGAGCTGTTCACAGATAAGACTCAAGAGTGTGACCGTCATTATGTGTGTTAGTCAAGGATGAATGTATTGGCACACTGTCCTGTTGCCCAAGCAAGGGGCTAGAGAGGTGCTCCCTCCTCAGCTCACTCCTTCTGAAAGGGCTTGTAATTCATGTGTGTGTGTTTCTGACGGAGCTCTGTACAGGTGAACTCTGCAGATACATGTAACAGAGGCCACATTCTCCTATGGCTGCTGCAGGATTTGTGGCTGACTCAGTACAACACACTCTTAACACAAGGCTGATCTTTATGGCACTAAGCTCTTAATTACTACTCAGATGTATATATCCACAAATGATAAATCCTCTTAATTCAAGTGAGCAGCAAAGCAGATAAGACTTTAGTCACACTGTTATTTTAGTACAGTTAATAAGATTCAAAATGACATGCAATTTATTCATACCCATGTAAAATCTACCATAGAAAAAACAAGACCCACAACCCAATCCTACAATTCTGGCTCTAAAGTGCATAATGAGATCTTGTCATTCCGAAGTGCTCTGCTGCCTATTAGTCTGATCCTTGAGCTGACTGTACAAAAAGCTACAATATCTTGAAGGCGGTCAGAACAGGAGTGCGAACGCCAGCCTTCACAGAAAGGTAGTTTTCTTTTTTTTTTTAACAGGCAAATATAAATGGTGACTAAAAATAAAAGCCCAGTTTCTGTCTAAAAGTCATATGCTTGTTTTCCTGCTTTGAGACTGCTTAGTCTTCCCAAAGAAACTTCTATTTCTGCTAGTCAAAGTTTTCTCTAGTTAAAACTACAGATAAGGATTTGAAGGTGGCAGTGCTCTACATGGTATCATGGTTACATGGTGAGTCTTTGTGTGAGAGTAGTAACGGGTCTCAGGTATTTGTAACAACTAGTACAACACACCAGTATTCCTTAGATTTCACAGCTGTAAGAAGCCCTACTCATTTACAGGAGCAGTCCTAAGACTTCTGCTACAACAGCCTTTAAAACGTTAGATCAAATTGGTGGTAGAGAATGTCATAGCCATAATGTCCCATTAATGGGATCCTTTTATTTCAATATGAATGCTATCCAGAAAGGACAAAGGTATGAAAAACAGTTCATTGGGTGGTGATGAATAATACTGTTTTGTCTTTATGTTGATCCCTTAAAAAAAAAGACATAATTTAAATATAAATACATATGAAATGCATAGATAAATATATAGAGCTAGCTATGTTAGTATGTAGTTTGATCAGAACTGCATTAACCAAAGGAAATCTAAAGGCACCACAATACGTCAGCATCCTTGAATAAAATACTCACTATACTTTGCATTTATGTGGTTCTGGAACCAAGCAGTCAGAAAGCCATATACAGCAGGGAATAAGTCTCACTGTTTTAATCTCACAGCCCAGGCAACTAAGGCTCAGACTCACTTAATAACGGGCCATACTCAAACAATCTCAGGTAAAGAATTCAGCCGTTCTGCCCCCCAGTTTTTTCATCTAGTTAAGAATCAGAAAGGCTTGGGAGCAAGATAAGAAAAGAAAGCTTTAGAAAACCAGAGGATTTTCATTTGGGCCTGTGCCCAGAGGTTGTAATGAGCAGAAGACTGACTCTCCTCTTTCCCAATGGTCTTAATCAGTCCTGTTAGCATTAAACAAATTAGCTGGTATAAAACCATTCTCTATTGAAGTAATTATACTTGAATAGAGAGTTTGCATGGTACAAGTAAATAGTGCCGCCTTCTCTTTCTTGTTTTATTAATCCAAGCGTATTTAAAGAGAACAGTAATTCATCACGCTCAAAAATCCCAAAATGTATCATATCACAGTTGTAGCAAATTCACCTACGTGCAAGGGAAGTCTCTTTTCTCACTTCCACTGGTGTTGCATTAACATAGCTTTGACTTTGGTTGAGCTAATCCTTAGCTCGTTTTAGCGTGACAGGAAAAACAAACTTCAATTTTTCTACATAAGGCAGCTTTAAATTGGCTGGGGGTTTTTTTGGGGGGGGGGGGGTTTAAATTTTTTTATTCAACGGTCA
>NW_010427732.1:0-19905 GCF_000710305.1 Buceros rhinoceros silvestris | reverse complement strand
TTTTTTGGGGGGGGGGGTGTTTAAATTATTTGACTCCAGCGTCAAAAAACCTTGGCTACCAATGTAACATGTGACAGACTGCCTTCTGGGCTGAGATGATGAATAGTCAATTTAACTTGATAATTCGAACCTTTAGGAGCCTTTGATATGTAAATTAAAATGTAAGACAAGATGGAGAAAAGTTCGTTATGAATCCAAGCCAATGTAGCACTCCCAGACAAGGAGAAGATGGTGCTCCAGAAGAAACACCTTCCCACAGCCTGGAGAAATACTTTCCTTCTTTGAACAGCTGAATAGAGAAGAAGCAGCTCAGCAATGCTGGGACTTGTCCTGCAGCTAAAGTGCTGTTGGTCCATTTAGTGGAAGTCTCGATCATGGCAGGGGGGTAAAGCACCAAGACTGCTGATATTTTCAAATCTCTTAGCAGCAGTAACCACACAGCAGCTTTTCTGCAAAATAAACACAACAAGAATCCAGTTAATTCAGCAGTACACTTTTTTGTTTGGTTAAGCATTCTAGGACAACCACATGGTGGTTTCTTTGTGCATAAGGAAAAGAAAACAGCACTGATGCTTCTTTCTTAAAAAGGAATCTTGCAGTCACCCTATTCGTGATGTGTTTTATACAATACTAAAAAGACAAGGCTCTTTATTAACTGGAGAAATAGTCCTGGAGGTCTCTCTTGAAATGCAGCTACTCTGCTTTTTTGCCTCTCTTGTCGTACCGATCGCAGCATTAAAAGGCTTGCTGCAAACCTCTCCATTTATTTGTGTTACCACTGCAAGCATTTATAATGCCAGGTCTAAATCAACTGGCACTTGAGTGTATTATTTTGGGTTAAATGTGGCAACCATACTACTTGCCTGATAAAAATAGCTAGAGGGATTCTTTAAAAACAAAACACTGCTGTGACTTTAGATCCACTCATTAAGTAAACTCAAATAAACTCCAAAAAGAAAAACACACACAGAGGAAATAACACTGCAAAAGCCAAAACCAGGTTTTCCTGCAAATTAGATCATGGGTAGGTTACTATGTTACAAAGCTATAAAAAGTTTATTTAAAAATAATTTTGACTGCTGTCAGACAGTCAATTTATCTCGAAGTTGATTTTGGTTGAAACAGAAAATTGTGTAACATGGTGCTTCCTGCATCAGAGAGGGAGAATTTTCACCATTTGGTTGCTGTGCAGTTAGTGGCTTGAAATGGGAAATACAGATAAAGACTCCAGTCCTGTAACAGGTCAGGAACACCTGTTTAGAAAACTGCTACATAGGAGCATGCAGGTGAGTGGAGAAAAGCTTCCTGTAACCTGTCCCAGCACCGCTGAAGCAGGGACAAAGACTGTGGATCACAAAGAGCTGTTAATTCCTACCTGATTCCCACTAGAGAAGCTGATGTTTAGACATCACCGTATCGGGAAGTTATGTGGCTTCAGAGAGAAAGTAGGATATAATAATAGTACCTCAGCCCTCACTGACCTCCAGTGTACTATGGAAAAGCAGCTTCAAGTCCCTGAGACAGCTCCTTTAACGACCACTAACTTCTGTTACCACACTACGCTGTATAAAATCTGTTCTAATCGCACTCAGTCAAAATAGAACAAAAATTTCGACTCTCACAACACTTTCTTTTTCACGTGTTTCTGAACAAAAACTGCTGCAAACAAAACCCGTTGGAAACAAGACCCAGTACATCACTTGCCCTACCAAGAAGATGATGGATGATGGCAGCATTAAAAACTTGCTTGTGGTGAAAAGTAGACCACTTTTATTTTGGCATCCTGGTTGTTACTCATGCTGCATGACTAAAAGGAAGTGGTTTTACAGTGTGTGTGTTCTCAGCCTCATTCACATCTTGACCCTCCACTGAGTTTCGCCCAGAGATGCCCCCACAGAACCTTTGAGTGGTTCCCATGGTCCTTCCATAGAGGTACCAACTTCTGTGTTGGTGGTAAAAGCAGCTGTGGGAATTGTTGTACTGGTTTATGGAGATACTGTCTGAGGAAGCCTGATTTCAAAGTGGCTGAGTGAGTATGGTCAAAGACTAGAAACAGAACCTGAGAGTGGGCCTGAGTCTCCCTGATCCCCTGGAAAAGAAACCAAGCCAGCCTGAAAACCACTAACGAAGTGTTTGTTAATGAAAGGGCAAAAACAGGAGCCAGAAAAAAAGGACAGAGAGAGATGTTCTGTCAAAATTGTTTGGGTTGTTCCAGGCTCAAAGGGCAGAGAAGTGCCCTGTCAGAACTGGGTCCTCAAAAGTGAGAAGGAGCTCCTTTCAGGGGACACTTTGCTTTCATTTTGCTACAGTTATTGGAGCTGCCCTGAGGGTCTGGCCTGTGCCTTTGCTAAAAAGTAATTACTTTTCATAGTTCTACCCTTTTTAAACCATACTCCTAACCACAGCATGAAAACCTGAAAGCTTTCAACACTGAAAAATTATTGGGTGAAATCCTGCCCCGTGAGAGCCAGTGGGAGCACAACCATTCCCTCTAAAATGGCTAGGGTTTGCAGCACATATGGCTTCATATATTTGGATTTCTTTGCACATTGCTGTGACTTGGTATAACTGATAGGACCAGTTTACATTTTGAATGATTTCCAGACAGCAGCAGGGATGGTGGTGGTGAATATAGTTTGGACTACTCGAGGCTTTCAGCCACCCACTGACCCCTTCCATGGGGGCTACAGTATTTACATCTGAAGAAACACTTGGGACCCGAAACAAACCTTCTGTTTGGCAGCTCTTTCAGAGAGGTTATTGAGCTGGGAGTGCTTGGGACACACAGTCACCTTTAGCCTTCTTCTAGGAGAAGAGAAAAGAAGAAAAAAAAGAAAGATGCCATTATTGGAGCATTAATTGAAGATCAATCACATCTTACCTCTGGTTAAGGTAATGGCAGAACACTGCAACATCAGCATGTTTAGTGAAGCTATTTTGCAAAGCACAAGTATGAACAAAAAATACCGGGGAAGGAACTATAAAGGACAACATGAGTTGTAAGGTTTCTACTAGGGTAGGGTTTCCCCAGAAGAAAATTGGTGATAGGAAGCAGCACAGCAGGTAAGCAGCCTCTGTTCTTGCAGCATTTGGAAAAGATGGCCTGTTGCCCAGGTCGCAGGAATCAGAACTTCACCAGAGCCCAACTAAAGGAGTCAAATTGTATCCTATGAGATACTCTGAAGAGATACTTAACCATGACAAGCTCCCTTATTTAACTGTGTACACACACTTACAAACCTTCTGATAATCTTATGGGCGTTGCTGTTCTGGGAGATTATAATGAAAACCAAATGTCAACAAAATTTATAATAATTTCTTTGATTGTTCTATTTCCCATTTTATACTACTACTTGTTATCCTTACTCTGTGTAACAGGAATATCTTGCAAGGACAGAGCTATCACGACACTCCTCATTCCATTCTGCCCAGAACCCACATGACCTCATGAGTAGAGCTACTACTGCTTTATTATCATCATAATCTTCGCTCATATTTTAATAAGATTATTTTGATAATAATATGGTCTCTTAATTCTTCATGATTGCTGTAGTTTAAAAGGCGGCTTGACATATACATGGACCTGCTAGAGATGTTCCAGGGGAGGGGCACAAAAATGACCAGAGGGATGGAACACCTCTGCTATGAGGACAGACTGAGAGAATTGGAGTTGTTCGGGCTGAAGAAGAGAAGGCTCCAGGGAGACCTTATTGCAGCCTTCCGGTACTTAAGGGGGGCTTACAAGAAGGATGGAGACAGTCTTTAAAGCAAAGGCTGTTGCGACAGCGTAAGGGGTAATGGCTTAAACTAAAAGGGAGGAGATTTAGACTAGATATAAGGAAGAAATTTTTTCCAATGAGGGTGGTGAAACACTGGCACAGGTTTCCCAGTGAGGTGGTAGATGTCTCATCCCTGGAAACATTCCAGGTCAGGTTAGATGGGGCTCTGGGCAATCTGATCTAGTTGCAGATATCCCTGCTCACTGCAAGGGATTTGAGTATACGATCTTTGAATGCCCCTTCCAACCCAAAGCATTCTATGATTCTATGACATCCTAGGAAATACAGCAGTCTCTGTATTTAACATAAGGAGGATGTGACTATTGCACTTCAAATGCCGTAAAAATTCTGAAACCTGATTAAAATAACCCCTCATGAACCACTGAATGACAGAGTGGACTCACTTAAAATCAGTCAACGGCAAGCTCATCAACACTTATCAACTCACTGATTATTTAACAGACGAATGATCGAAATTATTTAAATCTTGTCG
Source organism: Buceros rhinoceros silvestris (assembly GCF_000710305.1). Lineage (NCBI taxonomy): Eukaryota > Metazoa > Chordata > Aves > Bucerotiformes > Bucerotidae > Buceros > Buceros rhinoceros. Next base: position 15,633 of record NW_010427732.1, on the reverse strand, counting down.
ATCTCACAGCTCAGCCCAACCGAACTGTTTGTGTGAACAAACAATGGATACTTTGGTGTGGGCAACTAAGCTGGCTACTCTTGAAGGGCAAGAGGGTGCTTAAGTATAAAGATATGCAGTGGGTGAGGTTCCAAGCTCTCTTCGGAAAGGCGTCCTTTGGGAAGAGGCAGGATGAAATCTAACACCACTCATGGAGACCTCAGAAGAGCCTGAAAGGGTTTTCAAAGCAGGAAGCAGAACCATCCCCAGCTGGAAAACCCAGCTCTTCATATGGTAATTCAGTGCTCATTTTGAAAATTGTCTCATATTGCTAAGAAATTGATCCATTCAGCAGCACTTAGTAATTGTATGATCTTATATTTCTTTCCAGATGTGCAAGAACTGACGAGCAAGCGTGAGCATGCACATTACAGCAGCTAAAAAAACAAGCAAGGAGACACACGTGGCTCACAGTGACAAGAAATGCATCAGAAAGGAAGTCTCAAAAACAGTTAAGAAACATGTCAAATTAAATAGTGATGTGTCAACACAAAGAAGGTAACAGCAGATCTACAGTGCACAAGGATATTTAAATTTAGGGACCTGGAGTCTGCAGTGGAGCCTGTGGTCTGATAACCATGGGTGTTTTAAGGCAGCAGTTGCACTTATTCTCCAGCTAAAGGAAAATCAGAATGCTATTAAGTGTTTTTCCCAGAATCTTACAGTTCAGCAATTATGTCCTACAGGTCACCTATTCTGCTATCATGCAACGCTGTCATTTAAGGACACTATGCCAGATGGCAGCTAAACCATAAAGTAAGTTTTACTTCACAGCAAAAATACATTCAGCTAACTTCAGAGAACTTTATGAACACAAACAACAACATCAATGAAGTCACATTATAATATTCTATGTGGGCATAAAAAAATTAGTTGAGTCATGATAGTTCTGCAATGCAGCAGCACAAGTGACACAACTGTAACAAGATGGCATGGAGCACACATTTCAAAGATAGAGGGATTATACACCATTTCTCCTTGATGAGAAGCTTTGAGATGAAATCTTTTGCATGATCAGAAACATCTTGAAATTCCTCATTTTCAAAATCCCAGCTACAGGACAGGATATTGTTGAGGGTCTCATTGTCATTATCACCCAGAAAAGGAGACAATCCACTGAGGCTAAAGTAAAAAAAAAAAAAGAAAAAAATTATTGTCTAAGAAAGTCTGCAGTCTGTTCCCATTCTCTCTTCTACTTACATGCTTAAATAATCACCCTTCTTCCCTAACGAACCAAGCGTTACTGTCTTTCATGGTGGGTCATATTTACTAGACCTTTGATCACTCGTGCAAATATCTACTGGGAAGTTACCAAGCAGTCTACATTATTCTGGAAGTGTGATGCTCAAACACTCATGAGAGATGTGCAATGAAACAAAGAAGAAAAGTACTTGGCCATTAGAAAAGAGGGAAGTTTACTGAAGCTGGAGTCTGGAAAGAAGCCTGCATTTTCTATTTTGGGTATAGGTTTTGTCAATCTTCCAGTATAACAACAAATTTGGATGACTGATACTAGAAACACCTTACAAAGCAGATACTGAATCCTACTTACAGCATATAAGCGATGACTCCTACACTCCACATGTCTGTAGTAAAGGAGACAAACTCATAACTCACAACTTCAGGAGCAAGAAATTCTGGAGTGCCAAAGTTAACTCGAAGTTTTTCCCTGGGTTTATACCTAGGAAATGGAAACATTAACAGAGGACAGCAATTGCAGCTCTAATTAAAGCTGCATCGTAAGCTATCTAGCACTTAGAGGGATTTCAGAAGCATACACGAAATTCAGTGGGAAAACAAGGACAGACAGAGGGACAAAATAAAAGTAAATATACTCATATAAGGAATAAAAAACATTTGCGAGTTTTATGTCATACTTTAGGGCAAAACCCAACTGCTCTACAGAGGAAGAAATTCAGACTTCAAGGACTCAGAGCAGTTGTTATCATCCTTTTGGGACTTTCCATATTATGGGCATGGAATTTTTAACCATTAAATCTTTCACTGAGGTTATGGTACCTAATTAAACTATAAAGTGATATAGCGTGGGATTGCATTGTATGGGATATTGCAGCAGCCCTTGATGGTCTCTTATACAATCTTTTGAAGAATCTCATAACTTTGGAGATAAGAGATCAGACAAGATTACTGGTTTTGTCCATTTTAGCTGTTCCAAGATACTTATGTGCATGCTTAGTCAGAATCAGCCCTCTTTCAAACTTGTTCCCGAAAAAAAGCCTTCTGAACAAATCTTTTTTACGCAGTTGCAAACATTCCGTGTTAAGATAGCCCTGCTTAATAGAGACACATTGAGTTTGTTCAAAGAACAGTAGGGAACCACTAGGTATCACATACACCATTGTAGAGATGTAATACTTGATTTCATTGTTTCCTAATTCATTTACAATTAGCAAGAACACAGGTACGTACCTCCTTGCCAATCCGAAATCAATGATTTTTATTTGATTTGCTGCTCGGTTCACGCACAGGATATTCTCAGGCTGCCAAGAGAAAACAAAAATCACTAACGTGAAACAAGTACATAAAACTGGGCTTTTAGCAAACTGTAGGGAGGCTTACACTAAAAACACAGCAAACATCTCATAAGCACCTTTTATTTTCCTCCTTGTTCAGATTTCTCTACTGGCTCCCCTGCCACTGCTGTCGTACAGCAGTTGGGGTTGTGTGTTCCGTGCATTGCAACTGCTTTTTCTTCTCTTTGGCTTTTAATTTGAGATAAGGCAGAAGTTTAGATAAAGAACTCACTAGAGGAAGGGGGATCAAAAATGCAGGCTTGCAAAAAGGGGTTTCAGGATGATGGCATTGTGATTTTACAGACCTTAGAAAGCTGACACTGATTTCTTCGTTTAAAAAAAAAAACAAACAAACCAACAACAACTAAGTTGTTGGGCTTTGAAGTTTATCTTATAACTTTAAGTTTCTGAGTTTCATGAATGTTTTGGCAGTAACTGTCTGAATGAAGACTGATATATTAAGCTAGTCACATCAACTCTATGCCTTCCTCAGGTATTTTAAGCAAAAGGTAGGATCCACAGGTTAAGTCTTTCTAGATTTTCATGGATTTTCAAATGCTGCTCTTGAATTCCCTGGCAGGAATCCTAGAATTACTCCAAACTCATACAGAAGGGACTGAGACCAGAACTTAGCTAATTGTCTTTGAAATGTAAAGACCTAAAATAGAGTTTCATATTTACTGCCGGCAGTTTTATAGCTACTCCGTCTTGTTGCTCATTAAGAGCTCTTTGAAACAAAACAGGCCTCAACACTTAAAACATTAGTCAACCTTTGTCACCATTATTAATTCATTTTGCATGCAGGACTTTCAAACACCACAGGAGTTTTAAACACCGTATATCCATAGTCTCTGACATTCTGGGTGATTACCGGATGATTACATCAGGATTATTTTCTTTCAGTTTCAAGCTTTCTTCCTCAAACTCATTTGTTACTGACAGCAATCCACGAACAGACAAAGCAGAAGGGAGAAGCCATAGCTGGCAAACACATGAGAAGAGGTCTCTGGGAAGAATTTCTTGGGTTGTGTATGTATCTTTTTGTCAGCAGTTTGACCGTATATTAAAACTGTGCCATCTCTAAGAACATAGTTAAGGTTTCCCAAAGAACCATGCAAACCTCTTCTTGACAGGTTTCTAGGTAATTGGATGTTTATGAAGAAAGAGAAAAGTGAGCCTCGTCATTGATGGGCGAGCAAAGCAGATCTCAGCCAGCATCTGCTAACTTGCCTAACCACTGCAATAAATATATATGCTAAAAACGTTAAAGATGTACTACATTAACTCAGTGATTACAAGCCAAAAACAGCAGCTGTAATAAAAATCTCACCAAAGAGAAAACCGTCTTGTGCACTTTTTGTTTCTTTTTGCTGTGTTGCAAAGCTTGGGGATCGCTAGGAAGCTTTATAGCCAGGCATAAAACTACAGACATCATCTTGTTTTATTCCGGCACTAAACAGAGGTAAGAATTAAGTTTATTGTTTGATAAAAACTTGGGTTAAAGGAGAAAGAGCCATCTCAAACCTACAGTCTAATGATTAATATCTATGCAACAAACAAGGGGTGACAGTTGACCATTAGCAGCCAATCAGAGCAAGAATGTGCAACTGGTGAATTTGTTTTTGAAAAGACGTGAGAGAACTCTCTGTGTGTATAGTTGAATAGTTCAGATAACTAAGAAAGAACGTAGCACAGCATGTGCCACCCTTCTCTAGGCTTTCAGCTGCACTAGCAGCTATTGCCTAACCCAACACAGATGTCCTGTTACATCAGCCACTGGCTATTTCTACCTCTTTCATTTAAGCAAACACATTTTAATGTATTTTCCCTTAAACTGGCTATCTGTTGATGCCTTTTCATGACCACATGACAGTCTAGTGTGGTCCTCAGAAAGATGTGCGGGGTTTCCACTGATCCCGAATGACCCTTGTGTTTAGTTCCACTTACTCATGCTTTGGTTTCTGCATGGTAAAAATTGGGGATAATTGCTACCCCACAGCTGATGTGTTAAACAGAGATATTGTGCGGTTGCATTAAATAATATTTGTACAATATCTTGAGATCCAAACATCAAAATTGAAAATAGTAATATATTTGTAGTCAGCTGCTGGCTTTCTGTAAAATCAAGCCTGTGGAAAATTCAAGAGTTACAAGTCTTGCTGACATATGACCACAATTCTCATCTAATTTATTTACTTCTGTAGTAATTTAACTGATCTCAATGTGGTTAAATTGGTTTAAGGAAAGCAGAATAAGGCCTTTTGTTATTTCTGCCATGGGAATCTGCTAAGCTGTGTGGCCTACCATTAAGAATAAGAATTTCCACAGCTGTCATTGCACAAAACGTAAATCTCAGTTCTCTACCTTGAGATCCAAATGAAGAATGTACATTTGGTGCATGTACTGAATTCCCTCGCAGATCTGTTTTAGGAACAAGATAGTATCCATCTCTGTCAAATTGTAGTTTTCATCAATAATTCGGTCAAATAACTCTCCTCCTTCGACACTGGTGAGAGAAGAACAATAAAATGGTCACCAAGTCCATATCCAACCCCATGCAGTTAGAGTAATACAGAATTTATGCTATTATTTAATCGTTCACGGTCAAATTCAGTAAGGTAGGTCTACAACATGAGCTTATACTTCAGCCTGAACTTTCCAAGAACTGGGTTCTGACATATACTGGCCTGAACTACTTCAGGGTCTGGGACTTCAGTCTCCCATCCATTGATAATTACAAAAGACTTGAAATTTGAACCTTATGCTGTCTTGAGTCGTCATTTTGTACCAGTGAAGTTAATGAAATCACATGAAAATCAAGAATCTGCATTTAAATCTGGGTCTCCTCCAATCAGAGTTTAAGAGGGACATGATCCAAAATTTCAGTATGAAACTATCTAAAGTCAACAATTTCTCATGACATTTCAGAATGCCTCCAGCTCACCCACTCGTAGCTAGACAGACTTTTGTGACATGCTAATCACATAGCCCAAATTCAGAGAAATTAGGATGTCAAGAATAGTCAAACTCATGTAAGCTTGAAGCTTCTGCCATGCCTTTCAATGTTTTAGTTGCATCCTTTTTGGCTTCCTTAAGACAGTATCTACTTAATTTGACTTTAAGGAGCTATTCTGTGCCTAATTCGCCTGATATCCCAGCACAAAAAACAGGTTTATCCATTCAGGCACCCAGTATAAGGATTAGGCACAACACCTACAGCTGGCTCCTCTTTTGTGTAAGAAGTCTTCTCATTTGCCTCACAGAACTGGAGATATTCTGAGAGGCCTCTTCCTTAGCTGACACAAATTAAAATTTAAAATCGAAGGAAAGATACATATCACAGCTCTATTTTCAAAGGAGCGGTGGCTTTACAGCACCAGGAATGTGGCATATCACTAAAAAAAAAATGCATAAATGGCTGAATGGGAAAATTTTTCACTTAAATTCCTCTTTTATTTCTTTTCTTTTTTGTTCCTGAGAACATCTTTCTTATATTGAATCCACCTGTAGGAAGTTCTATTTCTGATTTCCAGAGAAACTAAAAAGGAAATGGACAATTCTAGCAAAAGTGGTAAAGACAGAAAGGGAAACAAAAGAACACGCTTACTATTCCATGACCAGTACAATGTCATTTCTTGATTCAAAGGCATCATATAGCTGGATGAGGTTCACATGATTCAGCTGGTTCATGACATTTATTTCATTCTTTACTTCATCCTGTAAAGAGTCATGAGTATTGTTACAGAAGCCTTTTCTCTAAGAAAGCTACATGAAACAGGACATAGTTTGAACCACACATCTACATTATCTTCATGTTTTCACTTGTAGCAAAAAAGCACAGAGTTTTTCTTTGAGTGCTCCTGCAGTGGTTGATGTCAAGGTGAGGAGCTACTAGACTGAACTCAGAGCCCAGGCTGGGGACTCCTTCAGTAATAAGCCATTTGGGGGGGAAAGGAAGGGAAAAGCGCACACAGACAAGTGGTGGGTTCATAGGGATGTAAAGAGAGAAGCAAAATAGGACTTGGTTCAACCAGTTGTAGACACACAAAAGGAAGCTGTGTAAGAAAAGTCCAGGTTAGTCCTCAAAACCTCCCTTTGCAGTCAGGGGAGAGACTGGTACCTCCATTCAGCTCAGCTACTTCAGATGCGCAGTTTAGGATGAGCTCAAATAATTCTCTGTCCTGCCAATCTCTCTCTGTTGACTGCAAGGGGATTCTGGGTGATCAGCTTGGCCACAGCTATACCTTAGCAATCCCAGTTAGCCAAGACAAGTCCCACCCTTGAATGCTGTTAATGATACTGCTGTCACCTATGCATGTCTTTCCTGTGAAATCAAGCTCCAGATGGTCATGAGGTTTGCAAAACAGGCCAGACTCATTCTTCTCATCTGTATTTGTGCTGACTTAAGAAGCACAGATCATGTCTGTTATCAGCATGCCTCAGAGTGACATCAAGTTCAATGCAGCAAAGGCTACAGTGTGCTTGGGAGGGAATACACTCTGTCACAGGCCTGACAAATGTTTTTACCATCAAAGAAATCACTAAGAGAATTAGCAGCAAAAAGGGGGGAAAAAAAGCCAAAGAAACATAAAGAGCTGAAAAGAAAGTTGGGAAAATTGGGAAAATTAAGATTAAAAAAAGAGAGAGAGAGAGAAAAGCCAAAAAGAGGACTTTGATGAGTCATTAGAAGTTCCGGAGGAAGAGGAAAATAGAAATAGAGCCAATGGCAATCCAGCCATTCCTGTGAGTGTGATGGCTTGTGAGCCACTTGGCCATGGTCTGTTGCGTAGATGAAGAACAGTGTGGGATCCTTTAGGGAACAAAAGACTAATTTGTCACTCTACCAACCTTCTGTTTAGGACCTCTCGCTTTTATAATTTTGGCTGCTAGCTTGAGACCTGTTGCTTTCTCTTCACATTTGTACACTTGACCAAATCGCCCTCTAAGGAAAAAAGGGAGAAAAAAAAATCATCCAGCAGTTGTCAGCCCTGAATGTAAACTAGGTTACAAACAACAGAAATTATCCTCTCTTTACTAGGTTCCATTTCAACTGCTCTATTGCTGCTATTCAGTTGTGTAGATTAGACTTCCTACTACTTATTTAGGCACACCAACATCACAAACTGTTCTAGCTGATATTATCCCCTTGTATGATTCACTATACTCACCTCATAACATGCAATGACTAATCCTGAAGAAGTCACCATACTATAAGGATAATAACTCACTTGTGTGCACAATCTGCCCCTCTTTACCTCGTCATTCTCCTTCGCAGGAGAGTTGTGATTTCATGGTGAAACAAAGCCTTACCCAAGATCATGCTGCCATCAGAAATGACAACATCACTCTCTCCTAAACGTCATCATGAGAGAGCAGATTAGTCTGCTGATCTATCTGAAAACATGCACGTGTTTTCAGGGATGGGACCCACTGAAAGAAAGAAGGCTACAACATGTCTCTACAGCCTGCTGGCTGCAGTGTGAGGTAAAGTATTACAGCATCCTAGGAGCCCTGTCATAAAGCCTAAGGGCAGCTGGCTGACCTAGAACAGTACCAAATACAAGCCAAGACTACTAGCGCCAAACCTTAAGCCAAAATTCATTCACACAGTAAAAGAAGCTTCCTGTTTTCATCCCTCTCTACAATACTGTTAGAGCTTAGACTTTCATGACTTCAGCTCTAGTGAGGCATGTTGCTTCCATTCACCTCCTGGGGTGCTTGGCTGTAAATTTGTTCCTTGCTTTCCATGTTGATGGGGTTCACCTGACTTACCCTCCGAGGATTTCATCCTCGCTGACATTATAGTAACTGCTGATCCCCACCCTTTTGGCTGAGACAATCCGGTGATCAAATGGTGCTGGTGGAGTAGGACTATTATCTACAAAAGACAAAACAGACAGATAGCATTATGAGAAATCACATGCAATGCTTGTCTACCTCATACTTTAGTCCCTCTTTTCCCCAGATAAGCTCATTTAAGGACTACATCTACTGTAAGCTTTATAGATAGGTCTTTCTGCATTATTTAAGAAGAGTTTTATTCCGGGAGCTCTGGCTCAGAAAACAGGCTGTTGTTGGGGAGCAACACTACTAAGACAAGAAATCCTTTATGAAGTTAACATCTTTTGAACAACAGTAGCAAGGGGAAAAGTGAAGACCACTAGACTAAACAAATGTAGCTTCATGCCCACAAAGGGCCTCAGCAATTTGTTTGGAAGGTATTCAGCTTTTTACCTAATTTATTTCCCCCCTCAGGGACTGTTAATAGGTGAGCATGTATTGTAACTCTCCAGTGGGGTAGGAAGAGAGAGAGCTCTAGGCCCAACTAAAAGAGGCTATTTCCCAGCTTTTGCTGTTCGCAGTAAGGAATCTGCTTCTCTACTGATTGACGCAATTTGTCATTCTCCAGACTGTGATTATCACCTTTAAAGATCACATTCAGAACTTGTGCACATGAGGGATTTTCACCCCGACAGGCAGCCCCTGGGATTTCCAGTATGGCTCAGGACCTGGTGTGGTAGGACACATGGTAACTGTCACATGCTGCTCTGAAGAATTTGTGTCCTTAGAAAAAAAGATGGCAGACAAAAGGTGAAGGGGAGCACAGAGAAGGGATAGGCAGCTATGGAGTTTCAGCACAAATGCAGGTCTCTGGTATTATTGCCCAAACCTCCACACGCTGGACCACCGTGTCGTCCTAGTGTCAAAATCCCCACTGGAGACCAGACCTGCAATGCCTAATTTCTCTCTGGATTTTTTGCAGGGTGCTGCAACTTCAATTTCATACCCACGTTGTTTTTCATTTGATTGATATTCCCGAGAGTGACCCTTGGCTGACCAAGGTGACAAATACTTCTTCAACTGGTTGGGAGGGCTAGAGCCCCAGCGTTTCAACATGAGCTCTCTGGTTTGGAATGCCGGCTCCCTTTTGTGTGAAGCTTGTTGAGCAATTTTAAAAGTGTTCATTACTCCACTGAAAATGATTAAAAACACAAACAAAAAAACCCATGACAGCATGTAGCTGGCAGGAACACTTTGGTCATTAATGTAGCAGTAGATTGTCCTTATTCACAGTGAATGTCCATTTTTCCAGGACACCAGCTGTGTACCTAGATTTTTTTTTTTTTTTTGACAGTGTTAATAACTTACATGGTCAGGAAGTTAGTTCATGGTCAAGGAATTGTGAAAAGCTGGGGCTTCTGGAAGTTTGCCACCTACTTGGGATTCTGCAGAGTTTGAATTGCAGGACCTTGAGTATGGGCCTTTGTGTGTTTTACCAAGACCCACAAAATGCCAAGAAAACCTCTATCTAAAGGCAGAATTTGACTCTAGCAACATCAACTCCAAGGGCCCCAGCATGTAAGTGACAGAAGAAACTGCCTTCTGAAAGCTCAGCTCCCAAATGTTACCAAATTTTGGGCAAGGAAGAGTTCTTTCAAAGAGGCCAGAATGGACTTTAAAACTACACCTACGTTTTAATCTTCAAGATTTTCCCAGTCAGTCCCTCTAATTTCTTTTACTGCACACTGTAGGTGATTTCTCCTTATTCAAGAACAACCTCCCATAACAGACCAAAGATGCTTCAAGACACTCTAACCTTAATGTCATCACTAACAACCTGCCAGAGCTCAGGGCAGGTTATGGAGTTTAAAGATTTGGTACAATATCTCCTGTTTCCTGCTACAAGGCCCTAGAACAGACATTTAATAAAACTTGCCCTTTCCCTGTGTTATTCCCCATCAGCGTAGGATGTGGCCCATGAAGAACTGCTTCCCATCAGAGCTACCATGCACACCGCACTAACTACAAACCATGAAATCATTCTCTTCTATGCATGTCTCTCTGATTGTCACTATAATCCAGTGGAATCAAACGCTTTGCCTTTAGGGATACTTCCTGTAGAGCTTTTTTTAGTTTTACATATGCCATCAGCACTTTCTGCATCTAGCCTGCTCTTTTTGTTGTCATCTTTGATTAGGCTTTCATCAGTCACTCGATGCTTACTGCTACCACTATGCTCAAATTGGCAGGTCTGCTCAGTAACTGAACTATAATTTCCTGTACCTTTTTCGCAGCCTTTACACCTGTAAGGAAAAAACACGGCATTAGAGCAGGGTTCAATTAAAGCAGAGCAAACTTAAAAACATAGGTGAGAAATGCATACACACATATTGCATTCAAATAACATTAGGTTATTTTGCTTCATGGTGTAAAATAAACTGATTCAGTATTCACTTTGAGAAATAAAAATGACCTCTAAGTTAATCACAACAGCAAAATGTTTCTCCATTCCTGAAATCCTCGCCTGAGTTCTTCTAAATTTAACATCTGGCTATCAATCTCAGCTTTAAAGCAATGGGAGAGCATTGGGATTTCTGTCTGTTCATAAAGGTTCCTGAGAGCTTAAACTGGTTTATCCCTGAAGGGCTACGTAACAATGCAGCAGAGAAAGAATTACAGTAAACAAATTTATAAGTTTAATTGCCTGGGCAAAGTTTCATGGGTTTATGTTACTGCTTAAGTTACTACATTTTGCAGTACATGGGTACATGGCTTAATCTAACCTTACTTTGCTCATAAGTTATACGGTTCTGCAGTATATAAACATAACAATGGGAGAATTCTCCTCAGGGATAAAGAATGCCTAACATGGTTCCCTTGTTCCTAACCTATTTCCCAAGCAAAGGTCCAAAGCACACTGCCAGTACCATGTATGGTAGATTGTCTGCCTGTCTTTTTTAAAAAGAAAATTTCAGCTTAGAGCTCAGATTAGAGATATAAACTCATTTTAGACTTTCGTATTGGGCTGTATTTTCACTGATATTTATATTAACCAGCCACTTTGACTTGGAACTTGAACTACACATTTTTCTAAGTATAGGTCTCTCAAGAACATGCAGCCTGAACTTCAAGCCTTACCTTCCCTCTGGTTCCCCTTCATCATGGCTTTGCTCTGCCTCAGCTTCATTTTGGGAAGGAGCTGGTGGTTCCTCAACATCTTTTTCACTCTTTTCAGCATGTCCCTCTCCTTCATTCTCCCTCTCCTCCTGTCTTTCACCCCCAGACACCTGATGTGCTTGCTTCTTTTCCCCAGCTGCTGGGGACTCACTCTCTATTTCCTGTCCAGTTATCCTCTGACAAGCATCACCAACAGCATTTTCTCCTTGCTGCTTTACTGTAGTGAAGGATTTCTGAACGGAGCTTCTCCTGCATTTGTAATAGCTTTTGAAAGCCAAACTTTCTTCTTTCTCTTCTGGTCCTTCGGTATGAAATGTGGGAGTATCCATTTTAAGCAGAACTGAACTTTCCTTCTTGGCATTTTGCTTGTTGAGCTTATCAACTTCCTCCTGAGAGCACGACTGGCCCTTCTGGCTGGCCCCCTCTGCAAGTAAACAGATTACCAAGGAATCTATCAGTAATTCTCTGATAGTCAGTAACAATATTAAAGTAGGGTTGTGCACTTTGCATAATTTCTGTTGCATTTTGAACTCGGCATTTGCTTTCCTCTTTCCCACTTTCAAGGTCAGTGTAAATGTCTCCTAAGCAAGAGCAGACTTCTCCTTTAAAACAGAGATATCACGGGTCACAAAGTCTTCCTTTCGGACACAGCACTGGAAAACCCTTTTCTCACTCCAACTTACTGTCAGACGGGTCAAGGTTAACAAACTCCTCATGCAAAGCACTTTTTTGGAGCAGTTTGCCATAATGTGCATTGGCATGGGAAAAGTAGGTCAATGCTGCTTGGACAGTTCTCACTCCTGCTGATGAGCACAAATGTAACCCAAGTAACTTCACTGGAACTGCTCAGGGGAGTAATGGCCATTTCTTTGCAGTTGTATCTTTAGGAATGTTACAAAAATGAACCAGAAACTGATTAGGAAAAAAGATATTCTAACCTGTTGAATCTGGTGGCTTCTTTTCTTTTGTTCCTGTCTCATTCAAATGTGATTTTTCTTTGATGACCTGTGGAGAAGGCAACTGATGTCAGTATATACAGTGTTCATGTTGTATTATGCTCATGAAATTGCATCCTCATTTTTTTGGTCAAATCCAAGTACTCTGTGTTCAAACTCATGCTCTTCCTCTAAATGTTGGTCCTTCTTTTAATCACTAGCAAGCTGATCAGATTGGTACCAATGTAAAGCAAGAGAAATTATCTCCATTGTAATCAACATCAGTGTTGGCACAAACACATCACAGAAAAGATAAGGATTGTGCCTTCGGGACTGAAAGAAAAAAACATCATCCAGAAAAGAGCTGCTGCCTTGCACTAGCTTTTTCTGTTAAAAACTAAATTAGTTAAATTAAATCTAAGAATATTTAATATTCTAGTAAAATGTTCAGTAACAGTCTTCCTGACAGATTTCAAAAAGTTTTTTGCTATTAATCAACATCTGGTAACGGCATTTTTAATGATCCAATAATTTATTACAGACTGACCAAAACAGTTAATTGGAGCATATAAACCATAATGTCAGCCTTGTGACAGCCTCTCTACGTTTTACATCGCACCTACATTTTACAAGGTTACAGTGACATCTAGAGGTGCTTTACACCAAGCCAGTTCCTCGTAAAAACTGCTAATGCCGTTACCTTTATGGCTATTTACTCCTATTTGCGTACTCTTTGCTCAGTGCGTTTTTTCATCGGCCACTCCTAGGACGGTGACCACAGTAAACCATGGTGTCTGCTGTTGCTCGGTGCTCCTTTTCCACCTGCCTTCTTCCTCCCACAGCACTATGAAACTGCCAGTATCATTATTAGTAATAGATCCACAGGGTGTGAAAAACACAGATACTTCCAAATATTTTCCGGAGAGACTACTTTTGGTCTTTGAGCTACCAGCTGAAACAGCGTAATACATATTTCAACAAAATATACAGGGCCAGGCTCTTAATGTTGAGCGTCTTAATCATGCAAGCAGTTCCACTGCTTATTCTTATTATACTCTGGGTACAAATCAGTCTCATTACTAAAACATTTGTTCTGGTAAGCCCTAGACATTTTTTATGCTTTTTTATTTGTTTGTTTTAATTTCATTAGGCTGTACAGAAAATAGGCATGACATTAAAGCAATGTGCATCCGCTATAAACACTGAGTTCAAGGGAAAGGAAACTCTGTGAGAAGCAAAAAGAGTTGAGAAAAACTGGATGAAACTGCATGAAGGGATTTCAGCGGGACTTCTTCAGAAAATCTTGAGCTGTAAGGGACAAAGAAACTGTAATACAAGCATAAGAACTGAGACTGACACACATTTGGGATGCAGCTGGTCCCAGGAAGTTGCAAGCCACAGAATGAAAACGACCTAAATACAACTGGGTAAGTACCCTTGAAATATAAATTGGAGCCTTGTTCACATGGAACTTACATACTCAAGTGTCACAATTCCAGATGGATCACAGGGAATCAGGCAATACTCATTCTGGTTTTTTAATGGTGAAAAGTGTTAAAAGAAGTAGGGAAAAGCCTCAGACTTATTCATTCTGCAGTGTGACCGCAATTAGTAATGCACTCAGATTCCTGTAAGTATGTCAAATTCACCGTACCTCTGAGGACATCAGCTCTGATCATATACAGTCAGCTGAGCAAATAACCAGAGAGACGGCCTCCAAGCTCTTTGATGTATGGGGCCAGACTTCACTTCTGCATTCAGAATTAATTGCAGGCACACAGCACTTCCTATTAAATATTGCTGTAGTTTGCAGGTGTCAAATACAGAAGCCAGCTTTTGAAAATCCATCTAGTGGAAGGAACACTGGAAGACACTGAATATCTGAAACTGCCAGGGTGTTACATAAATTAATACAGTGTTTGTTGAAAGCATCATTTCTAATCTCTTACATTTTAACAGCAGATGAGGAGCTTATACTAATTTAAATAAGAAAAAAAAGGAAGAATACAAATAGACATTTATCGTTATCCCTCAGAATCAATAAAAGTAGCTATTTGCAACAAATATAGGGTCAAAGAAATACAAATATGAGGACTAGATATTGGACTATTTGTAAGCACATGAGTAGTCTATACATGAGCATCCCAGTTTTCTCCACATTTTGCTATTTGTAGTAACATGTGACTTCAACTTGTCAAATCTTGGCCTGGCAATGAACATGTTCCTTTGCTCGTCATCTCTTCCCTGTAAAGGGTGGGGTTGCACCAGGATCTCAAGCAGACAGAAGTCAACACAGCCCTCCCAGCCCGGCCATGGGAAGCACAAAGTTTGCCAGGGGCATGCGCCTTTGTGATGTCCAACCCCAGGCAGCTGGGCCAGTCACTCTGGGAGTGAGCACCCAAGGCTCAGAGGTCGTGAGCACCCAAGGGCACATCATGCCTTTCTGAAACTCTCATCTCAAAGGTGTAGTAGTTTGTCAATGACATCCATCCCATCCAACTGCTCTTCATAACACTCCTCTTCCTTGAGTCTGTTAGCAGTGCTCTCTTATGGGTCTTTTTAACTTATCTCTAAAGGGATTTTATTTATTTAAGCATTGTTCTTCCTGAACTTTGGTGACGTTACTTTTTCCAGTCTGTAATTTCTAAAATTATAGTAATCAATACTTCTTAATGGAAATTATGTTTCCACCTTTATTTTTTCCCTTTTCTTTAATGAATATGCACAATGAGGTTAATGGCACTACAGTCATTTATCCTATTCATACAAGGCAAAAGCTTTCAATGAAATTTTCGTTTTAATTCCACAAAAGGTTAAATATGAAAGATTGCATTGTGACCCTGCAAAATATACCAAAGAAAAAGATGTCTGTACCTACAAGATGTCTGTACCAGTACCAAGTTGGTAACATGTCTTCAAAAATACATTCTCCAGAATCAAACACATTCTTTCATAGAGAGTATTGTCAGACCCTAAGCGACAGACAGAAAAAAAGCCCACACGATAACAGAATAATGAGAGATACTCCAGAGGCTGAAACTTCAGTATAGACCAAGGGGGGAAAAAAACAAAACAAAACACTCTCAGATATTATTTAAATTGAGTTTAGAAACCTGAAGAAATAAAGCAATAAGTAATTATATATAAAAATATAATATATTTTATCA